>NC_079197.1:125186934-125486934 GCF_029499605.1 Hyla sarda
TAAAACCGGCCCTGATAAGATGCCTGATCGCGGGAGTCCCACCGATGGGGACCCCCATGATTTTGCACGCGGCACCCCGTTTGTAATCAGTCTGATTACCCCGTTTGTAAATAGACTGATTACCGGCGACTACAGGGCAGGTGGCGTGTGACGTCACGCCCCCGCCCCATGTCACGCTCCGCCCCTCAATGCAAGCCTACGAGAGGGGGCGTGACAGCTATCATGCTCCCTCCCGTAGGCTTGCATTGAGGGGCGGAGCATGACATCACACGGGGGTGTGACGTCACACGCCGCCCACCCTGTAGTCGCCGGTAATCAGTCCCGGAGTGGACACGCTCCGGGGACTGATTACAAACGGGGTGCCGCGTGCAAGATCACGGGGGTCGCCAGCAGCGGAACTCCCGCGATCAGGCATCTTATCCCCTATCCTCTAAGCACCGGAGAACCCCTTTAATTATAACGAACACCAGTATTGATGTGAAGGAAATAAAATCCACTACATATGTATCCAGTTATCAGCAGATCTACCTCCAGTTCTTATGATGTGGTCAGATAGAGTTTGTTTTTAGGCATTTTTCAATAAACAAGAGCAAGCATCATCCTTTGTGCTGTATTTCCTATTTCTATTTCTTTATTACTTACTTATTACATTCTCAGCTGGATCTCCACAGAGGTCTGAGCACTATAAAGGGGTACTCCAGTGGGAAAAAAAGGTTTTCAAATCAACTGGTGCCAGAAAGTTAAACGGATTTGTAAATGACTTCTTATATATGTATATACTGATTTTAATTCATATGAATAATAATTAAGACATTCTGCACCCACATATGTTCATATTTTATTCCAGATGCCTATCCATATGTCACTGGAATACCATGTGCAATTATAGCATATTTTTGTGAATCAGTTTTATTAACAGTTTATTGGCAGAAAGATTTTTTTAACATATCCTGTTGTAATAGATGGGCGGACTTTCATCATAGAAGACACAGGAAGTATAGTTTTTTTTTCTTGGGCCCGAGAGCGGATTATATTTCTGTGCGAGATATACTGTGAATGAAGATCATTTTGGAAATACACCCGGGATACAACATAACAACTTCCAAATTAATGCGAGAAATCTCAGCAGAGAATGTACAAAGCTTCTAATTAGTCTTAGGAAGAGTGGCACAAATTGTTGGCCTTTTAATAATGCATTAGGCTGCCGCAAGTTAGGAATGACTGGTTCCAGCCGAATAGACGTGGCAGAAATGAACAATACTTTCTATTTTTTTTAAATAGAAGATTTAAAACATTACTGTAGGGCTGCCATCTTGCAGCAATTAGCATTTAGGCATATAGTTTACAGCAGTGGTCTCAAATGTGGCCCTTTTCGATGTTACAAAACTTCAACTCCCAGCATGCCCGGACAGCCAATGGCTGTCCGGGTATGCTGGGAGTTGAGGTTTTGCAACATCGGAAGGGCCACAGTTTGAGACCACTGCTTTATAGCAAGCCCCATGGGCACAGGAACTATAGACTAGACTGGATGGGACCCTATTGACTTATATGGGAGACCTTTCTAGGCATAATCTGTGACATGTGCAGAGGTCATTGTGCAGTCAGAAGCTGAAGTGATCTGTAACTATTGCCTATTGTACATGCTCTGATCTTGTGTTATCTTTATAGTGGTTTCACACATCACGGTAATAAAGTCTGTGGTTTTAAGGAGGACAATGCTGGAAAGGGATCTGCACAGAACAGGAAGTATCAGCAGGCATAACGGAAACTGAAAGATTTCAGGATTATTTTATAAAATACACAATAACTAGATAGAAGAGGCTCACCAGGTCCTGTGTAGTAAAATAACTGAGCTTGCCAAACAGACACCTATACCCTAACTGTCTAAAATAAGACCAATCTGCAAAGTACTGTATTGGCGCTCAAAGTTTGAGACCACTGCTTAACAGCAAGCCCCATGGGCACAGGAACTATAGACTAGAATGGATGGGACCCAATTGAATTAAATGGGAGACATTTCTAGGCATAATCTGGGACATGTGCAGAGGTCATTGTGCAGTCAGGAGATGAGGTGATCTGTAACTATTGCCAATTGTGTATGGTCTGATCTTGTGTTATCTATATAGTGGTTTCACACATCACTGTAATAAAGACTGTCACCAACTCCTGTGCACTAAGATAACTGAGCTTGCCAAACAGACACCTATACCCTAAATGTCTAAAATAAGACCAATCTGCAAATTTCTGTATTGGCCCTCAAAGTTACATTGAATCAATAGTTCAATTTAGCACTGAAACCATAAGATTTATTAGTAAAATATTTTTATTATAATATAATAAAAACAATTCTCAGTAAGCCTTAGGGCCCTTGTGAATCACTGTAGATACATTTAGTGCATAAAATTGGAATAAAAATAATACCACTTCACAATAGAAATTACCGTATTTTTCGCCCTATAGGACGCACCTGCGTATCAGACGCACCCTATTTTTAGGTGCAAAATCTAAAAAATTAAAGATTTTGAACCCAATAGTGGTCTTCAACCTGTGGACCTCCAGATGTTGCAAAACTGCAACTCCCAGCATGCTGGGAGTTGTAGTTTTGCGACATCTGGAGGTCCACAGATTGAAGACCACTGCATAGGAGGTAATACTCACGTGTCCCCGCCGCTCCGGACCCGTCACCGCTGCCCTGGATGTCGCTCCATCGCTGTCGCCGCGTCCCCGTCGCTCCGGAACGTCTCTGCTGCCGGCCGGGTATCCTCGCTCTCCGTCGCCGTCATCACGTTGTTACGCACGCCGACGCATGTACGCGACGACGTGATGACGAGGAAGGAGAGCGCCGGCCATACAGGGGATCCCTGAACGGAGAAGACACCGAGGAGGCAGGTAAGGTCCCTCCCGGTGTCCTGTAAGCACGAATCCGGCTATTCAGTCTGGCTGTCCGAGACCGCCGCGGTGAAATCGCGGCAGTCCCGAACAGCCCGACTGAACAGCCGGGTTAGTGTCACTTTTCCTTCAGACGCGGCGGTCAGCTTTGATCGCCGCGTCTGAAGGGTTAATACAGGGCATCACCGCGATCGGTGATGTCCTGTATTATCCGCGGATCCCGGCCATTGATGGCCGCAGGGACCGCCGCGATAGGGGTGTATTCGCCGTATAAGACGCACCGACTTTTCCCCCCCAGTTTTGGGGAAGAAAAAGTGCGTCTTATACGGCGAAAAATACGGTAGTTCACATTGGCTGCCTAACTAGAGTGTACAACATAACAAAACATATTCCGATAGAGTCTGTGTACTTGGTTTTCAACAGCCCAGTTCATATATAAATTATTTGCATGCATTGTCCATATAGTTTATCCTTGCTATAGATTCATAGGGATGTGTTGTTTATTTGGCTTTAGTTAATGTATACCATTCCAGAAAATATGTTTCAGAAGTAAAACATTAATTATTTCTGGAACAGTATATATTAACTAAAGCTGAATATACAACACGTCCCTATGAATCTTTAGCAAGGATAAACTATATGGACAATACATGCAAATAATTCATAAATAAACTTGGATGTTGAAAACCATTTATAAGAACTCTATCGGTATATGTTTTATGTTGTACAGTCTATTTAGGCAGCCGATGTGAACTATGTCCTATTTTGAAGGGGTCTTATGTTTTTTCATTATGATTATTATCATTATTATTATTATTATTCCTATTTTATGCACTACATTCATTTACAGTGATTCAAAAGGGCCATGTGGCTTACTGGAAAGTGTTTCTATCATATTATTTTATGACATCTATTTTTTATTAATAAATCTTATGGTTTTAATGTTAAATTGGACTATTGAGCGCCAATACAGTAATTTGCTCATTTATTTTATAAGATAGATAGTAAAATGGAAAATTAGGGAAAATATCACTCAACAAATTTTTTTAAAATCATCTTTAACATAAATACGTGACTTAAACAAAAGGTCATTTTTTAATGATACATTCGATTTAACAATGAACAGTCCATTGATGATGTAAAAATGCATAGTTTTTTCTTTTTCTTTTTTTTGTGCTTTCCTTAGTGTTTTTACAGTTTTTTAAAGAGGCATCAGGTTCTCTGTGAGCCAGGCCACCCTTGCTTTTTACGCCAAATATGTAGTCATGAGATGCAGGACTATTTTTTCTCTTGCCATTTGAAGGCTATTTGTTTTAGAAGCTTTCTTTGAGCTTGTGGTGCTGTGTTGAAGGCCGAGCCTATCCTGTGTTCTGTTTCTTTGGCCAATAAGGTGCCCACACCTTGCTAGCTAAGTGCCTATTTAGGTGCCCACACCTTGCTTGCCTATCCCTTGCTTGCTGTCCGGGGAGTTGTTGTTTTACAACAGCTGGAGGCACCCTGTTTGGGGAGCACTGCTGTAATGTAATGTGCTGATATTTTCTGAACAGAAAGTGTGGAATGTATACGTCACTGGTAGGAACTGTCAATTACAGTTGGCACCTATCATCAGTGAGAGACTATAATCCTGTAGATTACTATAACCATGTAGATGCCGCAGCCCTTTCTACCACAGCATCTTAGCCTTCATGTCTTAGGCCTGTGTGAGAGTCATGTAGCACACAAAGGCTACATATGGGATATTTCTAAATTCCTCAGAATTCGGGGAATAAATCTTGAGTTGCATTTCTCTGTCAACACCTACTGTGTTACAGAAAAAAATGGATGAAAATAAAATAATACATTTTTAAAACTCCGCCTCCACTTTGCTTTCATTTCGGTGAAACGCCTAAAGGGTTAATAAACTTCTTTAATGTCATTCTGACTACTTTGGGCGCAGTTTTTAAAATGGGGTGATTTATGGGGATATCTAACATACAGGCCCCTCAATTCTACTTCAGAACTGAACTGGTCCCTGAAAATTCCGATTTTGAAATTTTCTTGAAAATCTGGAAAATTGATGCTAAATTTATAAACCCTCTAACATTCTAAAAAAGTAAAAGAATGTTTATCAAATAATGGGAACATAAACTAGACATATTGTAGATGTGAATGAATTATTAAAGGGGTTATCCAGGAAAAAAACGGATTAAAGTTAAACAGATTTGTAAATTACTTCTATTAAAAAAATCTTAATCCTTTCAGTACTTAAGAGCTTCTGAAGTTAAGGTTGTTCTTTTCTGTCTAAGTGCTCTCTGATGACACCTGTCTCGGGAACCACACAGTTTAGAAGAGGTTTGCTATGGGGATTTGCTTCTAAACTGGGTGTTTCCCGAGACAGGTGTCATCAGAGAGCATTTAGACAGAAAAGAACAACCTTAACTTCAGAAGCTCATAAGTACTAAAAGGATTAAGATTTTTTAATAGAAGTAATTTACAAATCTGTTTAATTTTCTAGAGCCAGTTGATATGTAAAAAAAATGTTTTTTCCTGGATAACCCCTTTAATTTGGTGCGGCATGACTATTTGTCGTACGAGCAGAAAATGTAAAATCAAGAAAAATGCACATTTTTTTTCCGCAACATTTTTTTCACAAGAAACGCTAAAGTGTTCCAAAGTTATTACCTAACCGCTAAAGCGTTCCAGAGTTATCAGTAAATTTGCCGTGGTAATTAAGGTCAAAACAGGCTAAGGAGTAAAGAAGTTAAAGGGGTTATCCAGGAAAAAACTTTTTTATACATCAACTGGCTCCAGAAAGTTAAACAGATTTGTAAATTACTTCTATTAAAAAATCTTAATCCTTTCAGTACTTATGAGCTTCAGAAATTTAGGTTGTTCTTTTCTGTCTAAGTAATCTCTGATGACACCTGTCTCGGGAAACGCCCAGTTTAGAAGCGGTTTGCTATGGGAATTTGCTTCTAAACTTGGCGTTTCCCAGGACACGTGTCATCAGAGAGCACTTAGACAGAAAAGAACAACCTTAACTTCAGAAGCTCATAAGTACTAAAAGGATTAAGATTTTTTAATAGAAGTAATTTACAAATCTGTTTAACTTTCTGGAACCAGTTGATATATATATATAAAAAAAAGTTTTTTCCTGGAATATCCCTTTAAGCATCATGATGCCCCCTGCATGGTAAACAGCATAATAAAAATATCTAATGCCAGAACTACTGTTCTTTGGTCACCTCAATTCTTAATAAAAAAAAAAAAAAAGAATAATAAGTGGCATACACCCCACAATGTTACATATGAGAACAATAGCTCACCTGGCAAAAAACTAACCCTCATACAGGTCCATTTGCAGAAAAATAAATTGTGGGCTCGGACTATGATGCTATAAATGGGATGGGTCTGGAAAGGTTAGTATGCTCTACTACAGGCATAGGCAATCATGGCACTGCAGGTGTTTTGGACTACATTTCCCATGATGCTTTGGCAGCATTTGGGCTGTAAGAACATCATAGATGTAGTGCAAAACATCTGCAGTGCTGAAGGTTGTCTATGCCTGCTCTAGTAGTTTGTTATTTTACAGATGTAGCATGCTGTAGTGAGGCTGTTAATTAAATAGGAATACCCCTGCCATTTTTGCTGCATATATTTGCTGCATATTTTCTGCTGCATATTTTTCTACTTATTGGGTAGCAAAATCAGCGGCAGAAAATACACAGCAAAATACGGCATGTGTGACCTAAGGGTGTATTAACACATATAGTATCCTGTGCACATTTAATGCGCAGGATTTAAAGCTGCAGATTTGAAGCTGTGTTTAGTCATTTAGATTACACTGAACTCTGCAGCATAAAATCTGCAGCTTCAAATCTGTAGCATAAAATATGTGCAGGATACTGTAGGTGTGAATAGACCTTTAGGGTCACATCTGCATTTTGCCCTCTATTTTTATGAAACCATTCATCTATATGAATGGATTCTCTCTTCCGTTTCCATCCGTTTCCATAGACTTTAATGTTTCACTTTTCCTTGTCTCTTTAAAAATGTTCATTTCTCTGATGTCCAAACAGAATAGAAAAACCTAAATCAGGCAGAGAAGCCAATGCAGGTGTGAATCCAGCTTTAAGGTAATTTTTTTGTTAAAAACGGACACTTGAAAAAATAAAAAAATAAAAATAAAAACTGTTGAGCAACCTTTTAAAAATAACACTTCTATTGTAAGATTAGAGATATTTTTTAAGGTGATAAAAGACCTGTTTAATCTGGTCATGGTAACCCACCTGTTTCCGGGCGTGCGTGTGCTCTTCAGCTGGCATGTTAAAGGTGCTCTTGTAGAGTGTTTTCGCAATAAGAAAATAATATGCGGAGATTATTGCCAGCGGCACAATGTAAAACACTAGGAAACACATGAGAGAATGAGCCTCCTGTAAGATTTTTTCCGAGACTGGATAAGGGGCACAGGCTTTAAAGGACATATTTTTGTCAGGGGTGCTGAATTCATAGAGATCTGAAAACACCGCTTCTGGAGCTGCAAGCAACATGGCAACTATCCAGACACAAACTGCTTTTCCACAGGTCTTTAAAACGGCATCAGAGGTTTGTAGCTCCAAAGGCTTCACAATGGCTCTATATCTGCACAATAAACCAAGATAAGGGACAAATTATTGCTTTTCCACCCAGCAAGTATCTGTGACAATATGAGTTTTAATTTAAAAAATTTGAGGAAGACCATGGACGGTCGGACCCACCCACAATCTGACACTTATCCCCTATCCTATGTATAGAGGATAAGTGATGTATTTCGGAATACCCATTTAACATTAATGTGCTTAAAGGGGTTATCCAGCCGTTTAAAAAATATATAACATGGTGCTGGGGCGGGGGAATAGGAAAAAAAAAACATACTTACCCAGCCCTGGTCCCCTGCTGTTCATAGCCTTATTCAGCTCCATCCATTCCCTGATCTTTTTCTGTTTCAAGATGAGTGCTGGGAGCAAGACCTGCCAGTTTAGCCAATCACTGGCCCCAGCGGTCATTTGTCTGGGCCAGCACTCATTTTGTAAGCAGGAAGGAGAAGATCAGGGGATCAGACAGAGGGAGCTGTGGGAGACCAGCTGGAAAGTATTTATTTCTTTCTCATCCACCTCAGACACCCCCAACCCCCCCTTTCACCCTCTACCCCAGCACCAGTACTGATAAGAGATATCCATATGTCAGGATCTCCAGTACAATGGGCATGCACAACACTATTGAAATCAATGGCAGGGTTAGATTAGTGCTGAATTCGGAAATTCTTAGTTCCATATATTTTAAGTGGTGTTAAGAAGTGTTAGGAAGCATTAGCCAGCAAATCTGGTTTCCCCCATTAGCAGAGGATATTTGTAGTTGTGATTTTTAACTCCATGTCGTATTATCACAAACATAATTCTGTAAAATATTTGCATTGCATATAGGTTTTATTGAGTTAATATGTGGACATTTAAAGAGGTTGTCTTATGAAGATACCCCATTCTATATAACCTGTTAGGCCATGAGGACATCATGAGTGGTGGTGGTGGGGGGGGGGGGGGGGGGTTAGGGTTGTCTCCCAGTGGAACCTGGCCTGCCTATCTATTACATTCATTTAAATGGTCATCATATCATACTACGTTTCACCTTCAGTAGACTTCTCCTTTATCTTCCTCTGCATCTTTTGATGAAGAACATCATGGTTAATAATAAAAAGTATTGTTTTACTGAACGCTTGAAAAAGATATCAAGTCAAAAAATCAACAGTATAAAGACACAGAATATGAGAAAATAAGAAGCTTTTCTTACCTGTCAGCACTGAGCACAGTCAAGGTAAATACGGACACTCCTACAGAAGTGAGCTGAATGAAGGATATAACCTTGCAGCCGATTCTCCCGAATAGCCATGTGTCCACCATATAGCGAGAGGCGTCCACTGGGACACACGTCAGGAGAAGAAGCAAATCTCCAAAAGCAAGACTAGTGATGAAAATGTTGGGTACCGTCTGCATCGACTTAATCTTGAAAAATACTTTAATAAGTATTGTGTTCCCTAGGAGACCAATGGAAATGATAAGAGCATATGTTATGGAAATCGTGGCAAGAACTTCCAAACCAAGGGACACATCATCGTCACTATGTTCTCCGTAGAAAGTGTCACTTCCATTCCGGGATCTCAGCATGGCCATGTTGTTTGTGGCAGTCGGCAATGTCTGGTTAAGTGGTGGAAAATTTCCAGGCATGTTTTCCTCAGAGTATATTAAATGTTTCTTTCAAATTTCCTCCTGTGCGATGTAGAAATGACGAGCTGCATGACTGGTGACACTATGGCTGACTTGCTATGTACATTCTCCCACTGATTCAAGAATTATCTTCTTACACCCATCAGTCTTAGGCTGGTTACAATAGCTCTGAGCAGTGTGGGAGGTGCTGGAAATGAATACTGAATTTCCATACAGGAATCCTGCAAAGTAGGTTCTGCTCATGATGTTTCTGTTATACACAGATCTGCTGTTGACGGTGTCAGATAATAAATACATTCATACTGATACTCTTCTATACGCTATACAGTGAAATGTAAATTGGAGCTCCTAGCTTTAAACTACCATATTAAACAAGTAATGTGCTGTCATTTTTATGCATTATTAATAGGGTTCTGTGCGCTTGATTTAAACATAGGCTTTCAAGCTGCATGAAGTATGAAGGTTAATGAAGAGATAAAAGTATGAAAGGGATGACACTAGTATACGGGCTCAAAACATAAGTTGTGTCATTTATTATTCTCTTGAGAAATGTCTCTGCCTCTTGCTCATCTACACAGCTAAAAGGGCTCATCAATTGCATTGGGATCGCATATGTTTTCAGTTCCCAGTTATGTGTTAAAGTCGCATTCAATTTAGGTGTGATTGTAAATCATAGAGGCCCGCTATTTATTCAACTTGTGTTTGTTCTACTGTACATTCAAAGGGGCTATCCAGTTTGTAAAACACATTTTCATACACTCTGTTAGGGAATTCTGTGTTCATAATGGGGGTCCTCTGTTCAGGATCCTCATTTCTTGGCTAGAGTTAATGCATTACTATGCATTAAGTCATTTAATACAACACTTCACATGCTGCTTAGACGGGTCAAAAATATGTCTCTAAAACCCGCTGCAATTGCGAGTTACAGCCTAAAGTAGTGCATGGTAGTGTGCACCTTAATCCCTGGCTGTCAATCAAATCCAACCTTTTCACTGCTCAAGTCTATGCAGAGAAAAGGTTGGATTTGACAGGGAGTGGACCGTGCTGCCGCGCACTTCACCGGCTTATAACTCACAATAGCAGCATATCTCAAAAGTGAGACCTGCTCTATCTTAACTTTTGACTTGTCTAAGAAACATGTCAAAAGTTGTTTTAAATGATACTAACGCTTCAGTCGGTAACAAAGAGCATATTTTTCTCTAGAGAACCTGTCCTGTTCTACATTACACAGACAACTTGATTTAAATAGGATCTGTGTAATGCTTATTTTCCTTGTGGTGGTGCTACATGTGGTAAAAATCTTGCAGTCCTGTTACTCCATAGATGACAGCTGATCTCTGGGGGTTCCAGCATGGAGGCATTGTTTTATTCAGTTCATTGTCAAGTAATCGTTCTTGCAGGTAGGAATTATACAAAGTAAATAACCCCTTTAAATATTACTGTATATAAAGACTATGTCTGAGTGCACTGTTTTATGGGTTTGTACTTGCTTTTAGTTTAATATTGGCCTGGATAAGGGACTTTCATTTCAGTAAAAATGTCCCATAACTTATATTACATATAAAGCTTTCACAGCATACATATGACTTAAAGGGGAACTCTGTTGAAAACCCTTTTTTTTTTTTTTGCTGTTGTTGCTGCTGGGCGGCAAGAAGTTGTTGCATCATGGCAGATAATTGATTCAGTTGTTGCGCCTGACGTACTTACTGCTGCGACTGTTGAGCCATGATGGTGGAAAGGTCCGAGACATCAGGCAGAGGCACCCCAGCAAGATTCATGGCCGGATCTTACTGTAACACTCACGGTAGTACTGGATCCGCTGTACCTGTGTGGAAGATGAAGTGGGCTGTACCAGGGAGCGGAGTCTAAAGTGCCGCTGGTTTTCACCATAGCCCGCTACAAAAAGGGATGGACTTGCTGTGGCAGGCGGCACCCAGGTCGCTACCCCTGGTACGACTCGTCCACACATGTTTCTGAGATGTAACGTAGCACAGAAGGGATATGGCAGCTCGATTTCAGGACAGAATGTCAGGGCAGGCGTCACGGGTGCTTGGTCAGAAACGTAGCAGGGTCACGGAGGAGAAAGTCAGAACACGGCAGAGCAAACACAATAATGCTTTCTCTAAGGCACTAGGCAAACAAAGATCCAGCAAGGAGTGGTGGGAGGTGCAGATACTTATAATAGAGGTACAAGTGCAACTGATAATTAAGGGCGCACTGTCCCTTTAAATCGCATAGCGCCGGCGTGAGTGAGCCCTAAGGGACGGGGATGCGCGCGCTGGCGATGCGCATGCAGAGATGAGTCGGAGACAGCGTGGGGTAAGGAGATGCCCGGGACTCGCATGCGGGCACGTCCCGCACAACGAGTCTTGGAGCCGCCGATGACAGGAGGAGGGGAGTGCTCACGGTCAGAATGAGTGACCAGAGCGCTGCCCGTAACATGAATCCTATCAATAGTCCCTGGCCCTATCTTATATGAAGGATAGCCTTATGCCTATCCCATGCATGTATAAACTCCTTCACTGTATTTGCAGTGACCACTTCTGCAGGAAGGCTATTCCATGCCTCCACTACTCTCTCAGTAAAGTTGATATTACTGCAGAAACCTTTGCCCTTTTGGAGATTTGGTGATTATAGGGTGTAACATAAAATGTGTTCTAACGTTAAAACGATGTTTGTTGATATAATGTAATTTTTGGGTTGTTCTACCCACGTATTACAGATTTTATTCACATTCAATCAGATAAATCACATATTACTATTAACAAGATAAATGATACTTGATATAAAATGTTTCACCAGTAGTTAGGGAGGAGGTTTCCTGGTTATGGTGTATTTCATTGCAACAGAAACACCTGGTTTTCCGTGCCTAAATCTGCCTTTTCATACTGAGGCCGGTCGTTGTATTTTATGTTGTATTTCCTTCTTTAGAGATGATGCCCTTCGAAAAGAAAGCAACAGGTTCCATGGTAGCACTTTTTTAAAGAAGTTACATTTTTGTCAAATGTACTAGTTTTTGGAGAGAATTTTATTACGATTTCTCTGGACACACTGTAGTAGATGGTTATAAAATTTAGATCCCACTTCTCCTGAGCTTGAATAGCAGACTGTTGTTTCTTCTGACTTGGGGAGTAAACAGTAAGATTAGCTCTTTCAATTTATTATATGAATGGCTGATAAGGTGTCTAGGGTATTTCTTAAATATAAATTTATTTTTTTTAAAGCCCAGCTTGTTTAACCACTTAAGGAACGAGGGCAGACCTTTACATCCTGAGTCCACTCCTGTTCTATAATGCGGGGCCACGGTGGGTCGGGACCCTTGGCTAATGATGGCCGCGTCTAAACTGAAACTAAACTAATGCCGGTTAGCTCAGGGGGCTGTTCGGGACCGGAGCGGTGAAATTGCAGTGTCCTGAACAGCTGTAGGACACGAAGAGGGTCCCCTTACCTGCCTGCTGGTGTCCGATCGCCGAATGACTGCTCAGTGCCTGAGATCCAGGCATAAGCAGTCAAGCGGCAAAATCATTGATCAATGATTTCCTATGGGAAACCATTTATCAATGTAAAAGATCAGTGTGTGCAGTGTTATATGCCCCTATGGGAGCTATAACACTGCAAAAAAAAAAAAGTGAAAGGAAAAAAAAAGTGAATAATGATCATTTAACCCCTTCCCTAATAAAAGCTTGAATCACCCCCCTTTTCCCATTTAAAAAAAAAACTATGTAAATAAAAATAAACATATGTGGTATCGCCGCGTGCGGAAATGTCAGAATTAGGAAAAATATATTGTTAATTAAACCGCACGGCCAATGGCGTACGCGGAAAAAAAAATAAAGTCGAAAATAGCATATTTTTGGTCAATTTTTATATCATGAAAAAATGTCCGATCAATACAAACATTCTACCACTAAAAACTTCAGATCATGGCGCAAAAAATTATTCCGTTATAAGGGTCAGAAGATGACAATTTTTTGCAGAAGTACGACAAAATCAAATCTACATAAGTAGGGTATCATTTTAATCGTATGGACCTACAGAATAAAGAGAAAGTGTAATTTTTACCAAAAAATGTAGTGTGTAGAAACGGAAGCCCCCAAAACTTACAAAATGGCGTTTTTTTCTTCAATTTTGTCGCACAATGTTTTTTTCCATTTCGCCGTAGATTTTGGGGTAAATTGACTGATGTTATTACAAAGAAGAATTGGTGGCACAAAAAATAAGCCATCATATGGATTTTTAGGTGCAAAATTGAAAGAATTATGATTTTTAAAGGTAAGGAGGAAAAAAACGAAAGTGCAAAAACGGAAAAAACATGGGTCCTTAAGGGGTTAATGAAATCACTGGTGTTAGTAAAATAATGTCTTACCTATTTGTACTGTAAGTAAGGAACAGTCTTAAGCCACTTCTTATAGTGGACACTAGAGAAATCAATATACGGTAACTATTGGTATTGACGCTTTAAAAAAAAATTTGACTAAATAAATTTCTCCATCATGTGAGATGAGTTCTTGTCAGCCGTATTGAACCTACCTGACTTTTCCATATCTTGTAAACATCACGGCTGCAGTTCTGCCTGTTACATTACCCAATGGCCATGATTTACTAAGAGTGGAGTGTTTATTCTGGAGTGATTTCAATATCTCTCCTCTTTTTTTTCAGGCTTATTTACTATTCTGTTGCACATGTCGGTTATTTTTCTGTCGTACGTTTTTTTCTGTCGCACAAACTCCGATCTAAAGAAATTAGTTGTGTCAAAATGGTTTAGACTAGTTTGTTTAAAAAAAAGTATTCATGTGTTATAATTTTTCAAACATTACAACAATTGTCCTTGTTTATCAGCTTGGGTGTTAAATTGATTTAAACCTAATATTGCAAATGTGTTAAAAAGAAAAAAATATATATAAACATTAACTATCACAAAAGCATTCAATATTTTATTCATAAAAGTGTTTAACTGTACGAAATGTTTTCAGGTTATAAAACAAGTTACTGTCACAAAAAATACAATGGCAAACGGTCCCTTGTTAGAAATCACTCCATTTTTGGAATTTCACTCGGCCTCTTGGCTGTCGGTTATTAGTGTGAGGCAAACTCACACTTTTTCTCGAGTGATTTTGGAAGTACTCCGAGTATTTTTTGGGTTTTGTCGGTAAAACACCCATTTTTGCATAAAACACGCCCATTTCAGAGTGAAAAAAAAACACTCCAAGTGTTTTCTAAAGTGTCGCTTGTGCGACTAAAATTTGGTCGCATAAATAGTTGCACAGACGTTGCGACTAAAATTTTGGCTCAATAACCGAGAAAAAGAGTTGGTTGGACTTTAGTAAATGAGGGCCAATGTGTACAGAGATGTTGTGCTCTCAGTGCAATAAAATCCTGTAACTCCTTCTATGTTCTTCACAAGGGGTGTGTATGTCTTTTTCTCTTTCTTTGTTGCATCTTCAGAAGGCAAACTGGCTCACAGCTTGCAGATACACAGCTCAGGTTTTTGCAAACTGTCCCCCATTATCTTCTGCACAAAGCACATGCTAAGTCACCCCCCCACTTTCCAGCTGTTACTAGAGACAGACATAGTCCAACAACAGGCAGAAGGCAGCAGATTGCAGAGGAGTGAGACACCTAGTGGCCAAGACTTTAGACCTTTTTTTCTGACGTAAGGAATCATTGGTGGTAAATTAAATGGTTTGCAAATATGGTAGGAATCATATAGGCTACCAAATTGAGGTAAATTGTTTGAAACAATTACTATTTCTGAGACAAAGAAATTCTCAGAGGTTAAAAGAGTTTCATGCAAGAGTACAGTGGCAGATTACTCCAACCCACATCTGCTTGATTGTGGCTTTTGCAGAATGTTTGTTTCCAACTGCACAACAGTTGCATTTTGAAGTTCCATTCCCCTGACACACCTCTGGCTGGGAACACTAGCTAAAGTTTATCGTTGCCCTACATGCACCCATATACATTCAATTAAAGTTGATAAAAACAGCAAATCTTATCAGCATCGTCTTATAAGCTCACCTCCAGCAGTTTCCGGCCGCAGCCACCTGAAGCATAAATCAGAGAAGAAAACGGTTCCAGTGTGGATCGTGTGCAATTAAGCTATACCGTTTAGGGTATGTTCACACTACAGAATTCCCGCTGAATTCTGCGATGTGAATTTAACATTAGTGTGAATGGGTCTCCGCGAGACCCGTTCACACTGCGGAATTTCAGCGGCAGACAATTCCGCCGTTGAAATTGTTCCGCGCAAAGAAAGAACATGTTCATTCTTTGCGCGGAAGTCTGCGAGTCCTGCATAGCCATCAATGGTGACGACGCAGTGCCGCGCGGTCCTACCGCCGCTGTCGGCTGCCAGGCTGAATCTCCGCTCGCGGAATTCTGTGAGCGGAGATTCCGTTCACACTCTGTAGTGTGAACATACCCTTATAGTGCTTTAAAATTGATACAAGTAGTGAAAACCCTCAGTTAGGGCTAGGGGTGGCAACACTTGAAACGCATGAGTTGTTCACACTCCCTGTGTCGTTGTTTATGACTTTTAAAGCACAATAAATGGGATTGCTGCACTGCACATGATCCGCTCTGGAATTGTTTTCTTCTCCAAAACAGCTAATTTATACCAAAACCATCATTCCTCAGGTAAAGTTACTTTTTATGTAGATTCTACGTAAAATAAAACCTCATTGTGAACACATCCGAAGACTTCTATAGCATGCTCTTTCATTAAATGACACAACGCCAAGATTAAACCAGTAAAATTATGTAAGAGCTACTATAAAAATGTGCTTTCACATCCTCCCTAGACTGAGCTAACATTAAAACACAAAGGAAATATACATATGCATTCCAAGTGACAAGAATAACAATGTAACATTTGGAACACAATACGCTGCAATGGAAGGCGGAACAATAAATGTCTCTTAATAGCTACAAATGTCACATTAGAAATGCATAAAAATCTTGAATATCTAATGCAAACTAATATATTAAAGGTATATAGGGCTCTTCAGAAGTTAGTGCACTAGAACCTCCTACACATTCTTACATTGCTGAAACTTCAATTCAACCATGTCTGTTCATTTTTTTTCCTAGACAAATTTAAGGGTACTCTGTATAGTTGGTCAAGTGACTGATGAGACTATTTTGCCAACCTGACAGTGTCCAGCCCCGGTCTCCAGCATACAACTTTATAAATGGTAAGATTCAGCAGGGAAGCCTTGATTTACTGTCCTGGAGTGGTTTACCCACTGAAAGCTTTAAAGGGGTACTACCGTGGAAAACTTTTTTTTTAAATCAACTGGTGCCAGAAAGTTAAACAGATTTGTAAATCACTTCTATTAAAAAATCTTAATCCTTCCAGTACTTTTTAGGGGCTGATATACAAAAGAGAAATACAAAAAAAAAATGCATTTCATGTGATGTCCTGACCACAGTGCTCTCTGCTGACCTCTGCTGTCCATTTTAGGAACTGTCCAGAGCAGCATATGTTTGCTATGGGGATTTTCTCCTGCTCTGGACAGTTCCTAAAATGGACAGCAGAGGTCAGCAGAGAGCACTGTGGTCATGACATCAGAGGAAATGCGTTTCCTTTTTGGATTTCTCTTTAGGATACAGCCCCTAAAAAGTACTGGAAGGATTAAAATGTTTTAATAGAAGTGATTTACAAATCTGTTTAACTTTCTGGCACCAGTTGATTTAACCTCTTCAGGACATAGGGAGTATGGATACGCCCTGAATCCCGAGTCCTTAAGGACCGAGGGCGTATCCATACGCCCGTGGGAATTCCGGCCCCCACCGCTAGCCGGTTGGGGACCGGAGCCGGATGCCTGCTGAAATCGTTCAGCAGGCATCCCGGCATATCGCCCAGGGGGGTCATTATGCCCCCCCATGTCGGCGATCGCCGCAGATCGCTGGACAATTCAGTCCAGCGATCTGCGGCAATTCCGGGTCAATCGGGTCTCCAGTGACCCGGTGACCCGGAATTACTGGCTGTTCGGGGCCGTCTCTGACGGCCCCGAACAGCCAGAGCCTGCAGGGGTGAGGTGGCACTGGTGCCACCTCACGATCGCCCTGATTCGTCGGCCGGATTACCGGCCGACCAATCAGGGCGCCTGCTGCGGGTGTCACTCCCGCACCCGCTCTGCCCCTCTTCTGGAGGACGTGAGCGGGTGCGGGACATGCACCCCGGGTGCTGGGGACCCCGATCCCCGGCGCCCCTGTTGGGATCGGGGCCCCAGGAGCAGCTGCGGCAGCGGGACTGACCTGCAGCGTCTGGATCGTTGGAGGTGAGTGACAGCCTCCTGCTGTTGCTTAGCAACAGCTCCCAGCATGCAAAAAGGGCATGCTGGGAGCTGTAGTTATGCAACAGCAGGAGGCAGACCACCACAACTCCCAGCATTCCCTTATGGGCATGCTGGGACTTATGGTTTTGCAACATTCTTCCATTCTTTCTATGGAAAAGTGTACCTTCAGCTGTTGTCTAACTACAACTCCCAGCTTGCACAAACAGCTAAAGTGCATGCTGGGAGTTGTAGTGGTGCATCTGCTGGTTGCATAACTACAACTCCCAGCATGCCCGTTGGCTGTCGGTGACTGCTGAGAGTTGTAGTTTTGCAACAGCTGAAGGCACACTGGTTGTGAAACTCAGTTTTTTTTTACCTAACTCAGTGTTTCACGACCGGTGTGCCTCCAGCTGTTGCAAACTACAACTCTCAGCAGTCACCGTACACCATGCACCGTACATGCTGGGAGTTGTAGTTTTGCAACAGCTGGAGGCACACTGGTTGTGAAACACTGAGTTAGGTCACAAACTCAGTGATACATAACCAGTGTGCCTACAGTTGTTGCAAAACTGCAACTCTCAGCAGTCACCGACAGCCAACGGGCATGCTGGGAGTTGTAGTTATGCAACAGCTGGATGCCCCCCCCCCCCCAATGTGAACGTACAGGGTACACTCACATGGGCAGAGGATTACAGTAAGTATCTGGCTGCAAATTTGAGCTGCCGCAAACTTTCTGCTGCAGCTCAAATTGCTAGCGAGAAACTACTGTGAACCCCCGCCCGTGCGACTGTACCCTAAAAACACTACACTACACTACCACAAAAAATAAAATAAAAAGTAAAAAACACTACATAAACACATACCCCTACACAGCCCCCCTCCACTCCCCAATAAAAATGAAAAACGTCTGGTACACCACTGTTTCCAGAACGGAGCCTCCAGCTGTTGCAAAACAACTCCCAGTATTGTCGGACAGCCGTTGACTGTCCAGGCATGCTGGGAGTTTTGCAACAGCTGGAGGCACCCTGTTTGGGAATCACTGGCGTAGAATACCCCTATGTCCACCCCTATACAAGTCCCTATTTTAGGCCTCAAATGCACATGGCGCTCTCACTTTGGAGCCCTGTCGTATTTCAAGGCAACATTTTAGGGTCACATATGGGGTATCGCCGTACTCGGGAGAAATTGTGTTACAAATTTTGGGGGGTATTTTCTGCTTTTACCCTTTTTAAAAATGTAAAATTTTTGGGAAATCAAGCATTTTAGGTTAAAAAAAAATTTTTTTTTTACATATGCAAAAGTCGTGAAACACCTGTGGGGTATAAAGGTTCACTTAACCCCTTGTTACGTTCCCCAAGGGGTCTAGTTTCCAAAATGGTATGCCATGTGGTTTTTTTTTTTGCTGTCCTTGCACCATAGGGGCTTCCTAAATGCGGCATGCCCCCAGAGAAAAATTTGCGTTCAAAAAGCCAAATGTGACTCCTTCTCTTCCGAGACCTGTAGTGCGCCAGCAGAGCACTTTTCACCCCCATATGGGGTGTTTTCTGAATCGGGAGAAATTGGGCTTCAAATTTTTAGGGGTATTTTCTGCTATTACCCTTTTTAAAAATAAAAATTTTTTGGGAAAACAAGCATTTTAGGTAAATTTTTTTTTTTTTTTTTACATTTGCAAAAGTCGTGAAACACCTGTGGGGTATTAAGGTTCACTTTATCCCATGTTACATTCCCCGAGGGGTCTAGTTTCCAAAATGGTATGCCATGTGTTTTTTTTTTTGCTGTTCTGGCACCATAAGGGCTTCCTAAAGGTAACATGCCCCCCAAAAACCATTTCAGAAAAACGTACTCTCCAAAATCCCCTTGTCGCTCCTTCCCTTCTGAGCCCTCTACTGCGCCCGCCGAACACTTTACATAGACATATGAGGTATGTGCTTACTCGAGAGAAATTGGGCTACAAATACAAGTAAAAATTTTGTCCTTTTACCCCTTGTAAAAATTCAAAAATTGGGTCTACAAGAACATGTTAGTATAAAAAATGAAGATTGTGAATTTTCTCCTTCACTTTGCTGCTATTCGTGTGAAACACCTAAAGGGTTAAAACGCTGACTGAATGTCATTTTGAATACTTTGGGGGTGTAGTTTTTATAATGGGGTCATTTATGGGGTATTTCTAATATGAAGACCCTTCAAATCCACTTCAAACCTGAACTGGTCCCTGAAAAATACTGAGTTTGAAAATTTTGTGAAAAATCGGAAAATTGCTGCTGACCTTTGAAGCCCTCTGGTGTCTTCCAAAAGTAAAAACACGTCAATTTTATGATGCAAACATAAAGTAGACATATTGTATATGTGAACCAAAAAAAATGTATTCGTAATATCCATTTTCCTTACAAGTAGAGAGCTTCAAAGTTAGAAAAATGCAAAATTTTCTAATTTTTCATCAAATTTACGGATTTTTCTCCAAGAAAGGATGCAAGTATCGACAAAAATTTACCACTATGTTAAAGTAGAATATGTCACGAAAAAACAATCTCGGAATCAGAATGATAACTAAAAGCATTCCAGAGTTATTAATGTTTAAAGTGACAGTGGTCAGATGTGCAAAAAACGCTCCGGTCCTTAAGGCCAAAATGGGCTCCATCCTGAAGGGGTTAAAAAAAAAGTTTTCTTCGGAAGTACCCCTTTAATTCATCAAATAATTGATCAGCTGTGCTCAAGCGACACTGTGGGGATGTTAGTCGGCAGGACTTGAGTTCGGCTGTTTGCCAGTAGTACTTACACCTGAACTTCCTTTCTCTTACTTATCTGGCCAATCACGGGACAGCACATTCTTTCTGAAATGCCATGACATAGTTTGTTCTAGATAAAGAACATTGTGCTGGGAACATTGTACTGTATAATACTATAGATGTCATTTGAGAGGAGAAGGGAGTTATTTATATACTGAATTTGCAAAGTGATATGTGAGCAAAGAGGATTGCAGCAAAGAAGGAGCAACATAACAATATCAGCCAATGGTCAAAGCAGAGAACTGCCACGGAAGATGACTTAAAGGGGTACTCCACTGGAAAACATTTTCTTTTAAATCAACTGGTGCCAGAAAGTTAAACATATTTGAAATTAATTTTATTAAAAAATCCCAATCCTTCCAGTACTTATGAGCTGCTGTAGGTTCCACAGGAAGTTATTTTCTTTTAGAATGTCCTTTCTGACTGACCACAGTGCTCTCTGCTGAAACCTCTGTTCATTTTAGGAACTGTCCAGAGTAGAAGCAAACCCCCATAGCAAACCTCTCCTGCTCTGGACAGTTCCTGACATGGACAGAGGTGTCTGCAATGAGCACTGTGGTCAGACAGAAAGTAAATTTAAAAAGAAAAGAATTTCCTCTGTATTATACAGCAGCTCATAAGTACTGGAAGGATTGGTAATTTTTTAATAGAAGTAATTTACAAATCTGTTTAACTTTCTGGCACCAGTGAATTTAAAAGAAAATGCTTTCCAGTGGAGTACCCCTTTAAGACAAGGGGAAGAGAGGATGATGTTCAGAAGGCAGAGCATGATGTCAGAAGGCAACACTGTGTAAATAGTAAGAACACAACTATTCACACATGGAAACAGCTGCCTACAACTTTATAGATGATAAGATTTAGGAGGGAAGCCTTAATTTACTTTTCAGGCACAGTGTGCACCCTCCCCAGTGTAACTGCACATGCGTCGGTCCCTTGCTACACCGAAGACGGGAGTAGCGAGACATTAGAAAGAGGTACTTCCGGGTGTAGCGGGGGACCAGCGCATGGGCAGTTACACTGCAAAGACCGCTCTCCCGACACCCTGCACTCAGGGGGAAAATGAATATGCGAACAAGGGGGGCAGGCTAAGGCCCCTTCATCCAGGACCCAATGCAAGGCTGCCGGTGGAGGACCCGTCTTCATAGCGCAAGTGAAGGGCCAACAGTGGAACTTTGCCAACGACAACTTGGTGACAAGAAAGCATAAAAAAGTAAGTGACCCATGTTTGGACTCCTGTTCACCCACACTATAACCCAGTGTATTGGGTTTAGTGTGGGTGAACTTGGTGACAGTTTCCCTTTAAGGAGGGGCATTTGTAAAGAGCAAGTGTAAACTGTTATATTTGGGTAATGATGTGACCAAGCCCCTTTATGTGAAGCCACAGCACTTCAATGAAGGCCATGCCCAGCACTGCGATACAGAGCAAAAAGTTGCTTAATTTTTGCTCAAGGACCTTCCTTGCGTTTTCACTACAATGCTAATGATAAATACACCTCTTGTTATGCAAACTGTGTCCACATACACTGCTATATGGATGTACATAAAGAAATAAATACTGGCTCTATCTGTATTGTGTAGAAGATCTGTAATATTGACACCTAAAGCTAAAGACTGACAGAAGGAAAACGGGAGTAAATAAGCCCATGGCTAAATATGGTTAATCATCATGATTCTGGGCATACCTTTTCAATAGCCTCTCCATCAGTGAGATGTAGGCTTTTTTTGTTAATATGCAAATTTAGGCTAAAATGTCCAGGGGGTGTCCTTCAGCTTGTCTCACCCATGTCCTCTTTATTACCACACACTGGCCTGCGTGCAGCCTCCTACCCTGTTTGACTGATGGAGAAGATGGGCAAAACTTACTTGGGCTTTTGCTTTCCTGGAGAATGTCCCCTGGGCACTTGAGCCTCATTTGCACATTAAAAAGGCTTAATCTTGCCGACTGAGGATTCTATAAAAAGGTATCCCTAGAATCCTGATGACTAGCCCAATCTAGCCATGGGCTTACTTATATCTCTGTTTTCTTGTGGACAGGTCTGCTTGAAGTTTCTGACAATGACCAGACCAGTTTTTGCTATTATCGAAATTGATAACAATCTGAATTTTAGCCAGATAAGTTGTGAGCAACAGCTTGAAATACAGACCTGGATCCTTTTGAACAATGAAAATTCAGTTCTTGGTAGAGTTTTGAAACAATCTTTCAATATCAATGAGTTTTTATTTCCATCTAGAGATTTAACCTGCCATACTGACCAACTTAAAAATATTGTCATGCCACCGTCCAGTCTTTTTCCAGGAATAATATGAACATTTCACGCAGAACATTAGAACAGGAACATAATACACACTTATTTGCTCAGAAACTGCCTACGTTTGATAATGGCAGTTGGCACATAGTGATGTTTTTATCCTAGTGTAAGCATCCCCCTTGATCAGATGTCCCCAGATGAATTGGCGCAAGGACAGCAGCTACGGTATAGTAACAAGCAGATGATACTTTTACTGACGCAAGATTAGACATTTTATATATTGTCATGACAACAGGACTTAGGCTTGTTTTCATAAAATTTATTATGGAATTTACTTGTAGCTTTTAAGACATTTGCCAGATAACACAAAATTTGGCAAAGTCCACACAGTCCGTATTTGTGCCAAACATTTTGCTGCCAGTTAAATCTGTTAGGCACTGGAGTGTAAATACTAAGGGCTTGTCAGCATCCAAAAGGCTCAGCATTATGGTACTTTACAGCTTGACATTTCCTGAATAAATTAGATATTCAGTCTTTTATAAAAGTATTAGCTTGAGTACCTGGTGTTGCCTGGTTTGTCCTACCTGATCCTCCTGAATTAGGAGGATTAGGTAGGAAAGGAGGAAGCTTTTGTCCTCATATCCCTCCTCATATCCTGACCCCAGATCCCCTCCTCATATCCCGACCTCAAATCTCCTCTTCATATCTCTACCCCAAATCCCCTGCTCATATTCCGACCTTATATCCTGTCCTCATATCACAATCTGATATCCCGTCCTCATATCTCAACCTTATATCCCGACCTCATATCCAGACCTCATATTTTGTCCTTTTATCCTGTCCTTATACCCTGACCCCATATCCCGGCCTTTCCTAAATAAATTAGATATTCAGTCTTTTATAAAAGTATATAAAACAGCCAAATGAGAATCTCTATGAGAATCTCCAAGATGATTTCCCACATAACTAATCTCAATATAAAAATGCTGACAGGGTGGGGGGAATCGGTGCAAGTGCCCAGCATTTACATCCATTTTCACTGCTTGCCTCGTCCTCCTCTTGCCTTTAATTGCAAGCCGAGTGATGCAGGTGATAAAAATGCTTGCCACTGTCTGCAATAGGCACCCTGTGGACACTTGCTGCTTATTTACATATATGAAAAAAAAATGTATGTATGTGAAGGTGCTTGTTATAAGTGGCCCGGGGCGAGACATGCTGGCCATGGGCACACTTCTACCCCGCTGCCCCGTTCTGTCTCCGGCACTGCTGTCTCCTTACCTCTCCCTGTCTGAAGCCTCCCGGCCGGCGGACATGCTCCCCGCCACGTTCCTGGCTCCATTGTGTTCTCTCACTGCCAGCGCATGCGTCCCTGCTTTCTTCCTCTTTAAAGGACCTGCGCACCAATAATTGGGCGCTGACCCTATAAGTAATTCTCACTTCCCCTTGACCCCTGCTGGATCTTTGTGGCCTAGTTGCCTTAGAGAAAGCGTTTTCCTGTGTCTTGCTTAGCAGTGCATCTGACCCTTGCTATGTATTCTGACCTTGCTCTTGTGCCGCCTGCCTTCTGACCTTCTTGCTACGTGACCAGACCTCGCTTCTTTGCCGCCTGCCCTGACCTCCTGCCAGTCCTGACTATGTCTGTGCCTCTACCTTCCTGTGCCACGTTATGCCTGAGGGGACGAGTCGTACCAGGGGTAGCGACTTGGATGCCGCCTGCTGCAGCAAGTCCATCCCGCTTTGCGGCGGGCTCTGGTGAAAACCAGCGGCACCTTAGACTCCGCTCCCTGGTACAGCTCACACCATCATCCCCACAGGTCAGTGTATCCACCTTATCACAGCCATTAAAGTGCTCTTAATACTACTGTATTTGAAACAATCTGACAGATTTTCTGTAATGGAAAAGTCAGGAATGCTTAAAATACAATATAGAAAATTAGAAAATTGGGCAATTTGTTTTACAGTTAACCATATAAATCCCTTATTATAATTTTAGGTGGACCATATAATACTGTATATTATTTCTTACCTACATGGTTAAAATCATTACAACCCTGGGGGAGCTTAGTAATCACATGACTACTGTCAGCTATGTAGAAAAGGGTAAATTATATAAGGGATCTGCCATATGTGCTACTCAAGAGGATGTTAGGTGTAGTAGTGCAGGTTAGCTGGTTGAAGCATTTCCTTTAAGATGTCACATGGCAGGGTAGTCTTTATCTGACTATCCTCTGTAAGCCAGTACCCATAAAATGAATAATACCCATAGAATGATGTGCAGGATGAGTAGAGAGTTGGCCACTGTCTCTTTATGAGTTGCTTTAATATCAGATATACTGACTGTAAAGTATCTGACATGCTTCTTGCACTGTTTAGTGATAAAACTGATAGAAATTACAGTTGCAGACAGAATACAAGAACAGTCCAATTGCTCTCTACTGTGAGGGACCTACACAGGTTAGCTTACTGTGGTGCAGATAATTGAACTTTACGTGTTTTGCGAGATAATACCCTCCTTTGCGTAGGGCTACACTGAAGAACCTGTGTAACGTGTTTTCCCACACAGCACTAACAGCACACAGCACTTCGACCATGGGTCAATTAAGAGATTAGTGTAATGGAGATAATTCCAATTGGCAATTTGGGTCCCCTGCTCCCCTGTTTGGTGCAATTTTTAGAAGGAAAACCTGAAATACAATTAGAAAAATACTATGTGCATACTTATTCACTATAATAATTTTTTTGATTTTCCTAGTGGCGGTGCTACAGAGCTATAGGCCACTTTGTGTGAATTTCTCCCATAAATTTCAGCTGACTGCTGGGAGTCCAAATAGCAGGATGCCTTGAGATCAGCCGATTGTGTGGAGACAAAAAGGGACTGTCTACTCCACACAACCTATAAGTTGCCACTGTTTCCAATTCACATTATACACAGATTTAAAATTTTATTTTTTCAAAAAAATTCAAATCAATAGATCAACTTAAAGGGAAATTGCCATTAGAAAATTACAGAATGTTTAAAGTTTTACACTAAACCTATTTTTCATATCACTGTCCATATGAAAATAAAATATAGAAATCTTGCAATTTTCTTTCTGGCCACTAAACCTTATATAAGGCTGACACTTTTTATTCTATAGAGATCACTTTTCAGCAGTCATCTCACTATAATCCCTGTCAGGATTACTGTGAAATGTAACACATCTGTTGGAGGCAGATAACGCAGGAGCCATTATTCACAATGGGTGATGGTCACATCCCACCTTCTTTCTGCACAGGTCACAGAGCATGCCTAGAAAACTCTCCAGTCTGTTGTTTTCTATGGTCCATGTGACCGTTGTATAGCCCATCTCTAAATGCTGTTAACAGCAGCTAAGGCACAATGGCTACCCCATAATTATGCACAGAAAATATTTTAAAAAATATACAGTCAGAAAATAAACAAAATTAGAAAAAAAAAGTTTTACTATCTGGTTTTAATTAATAAAACATATAGATAATACATTGCCTTTAAAGCCATACTTAAAGCAAATTTCATTTCAGTCTATTTCATCGAGCATCTTAATCCAGGAACGTTAATTTTCTGTTGTTGTTGGGGTAGGCAGATGCATGATGTGAAGGTGCTATGTAAGCCGAGCTGATAAATATTCCTCCTCCTACACAAAGCAAGCAAAATATTCCATTATTCAGGACTTTTAGTTTAATCATGGCAGTAAAAGTACAAAAAAATACACTTCTATAAAGAACGACAAGACCGCCAAACTAGTTGGCGGGCCGTTTCATGCTATGGGCCGCTTCATGCTATGACGTTTCATGCTATGGGCCGCTTCATGCTATGACGTTTCATGCTAACGGCTGTTTCATGCTATGATGCGCTTCCTCGTGACTTATCAGGTCATGAGTAAGCGCTTCATAGCATGAAACAGCCCATTGGCCATATCTGTATCCTAAGACCTGCAAGATTAAATAAATGGATTGCAAGTACCGTGAGTGCCGTCTGATTTCTATCTACATTGGATTCAACACAGATGTTAATATTGGTTCCAACTCACCATTTACATAGCTGTTCCCATAAAATGCATCTCTAGAGAGGCTCGATAGACTGGATGTATTGGAAGTAGACGCAGTATTGTTAGACCTTGTTGACTGGTAGGAATCAGATGGTGATAGGTGTATGCGCCCGTTGTATCTTGTTTCAGCATTGCTTAGTCTACTCCAGTCTAAAAAGAAAAAGAGAACATAACAATAAATGTGTGGTCAAATACCTTTATTCTATCATATAAGAAAAACATTCCTTTTCTATGGCTATAAGCAAAGATAAAAGGTTGCCAAAGTCTACACCAAAAAAAACATCTTTACTTACTTATTACATTGGGAATGGTTTTCATAGTAAAACTAGTGTACACTTGCCCTGCAAAGGAATTTAACATCATCCTGTCACTAAGGCCCCAATCAATGCCCTGTGCAGAGAGTTTGCTGAGCTAGGTAATGCTTTTTTGGTCTAAGTACCCTTTTTCTTGGGCCAACGGGCTGCAGATGATGAATCTCTCTGATCGGTGCTTCACAAGCCTCAATCAATCATGTGATCATTGTCAGCCGCACATAACCTGCACAAGGCAACATTTGGCGGATAGTTATAATTTAAATGGCCGCACAAAAGATCCAGTCAACCAACAAACAAGGCGATAATCGTCCCATGTACAACTATTTTAAGAATATATATATATATATATATATATATATGTATATATATATATATATATATATATATATATATAATTGTATTATCCCTTTAAAGTAATTTTTTTACAGAGCTCATTTGTTTTATGAAAATTATAGAAAAAAACTACATACTGTACACATATTGGGGGATATTTATCAACGTTGCTTTGGTAAGCAAGTTCTGTAGGCATATTTTTTTTTGCTTTAGTTTTGCTTATGTATGTCACATTTATCATACTATCACAAGGGTTTGATAAATTTGGCTCAAATAAGCAAAATCCAATAAATGACTTCAGAACACCAATTTGCAGCTTTGAAAAAAAATTGTTATATATATTTATATATATATATATATATATTGTCACGATTCGGCTTACGGGTTGTGGATCCGCTGTGTCAGCGAGGGATTGGCGTGGACCGTGCTAGTGGACCGGTTCTAAGAGGCTACTGGTTTTCACCAGAGCCCGCCGCAAAGCGGGATGGTCTTGCTGCGGCAGTAGCAACCAGGTCGTATCCACTAGCAACGGCTCAACCTCGCTGACTGCTGAGAAGGCGTGGGACAGAAGGACTAGGCAGAGGCAAGGTCAGACGTAGCAGAAGGTCGGGGGCAGGCGGCAAGGTTCGTAGTCAGGATGGATAGCAGAAGTTCAGGTACACAGGCTTTGGACACACTAAACGCTTTCACTGGCACAAGGCAACAAGATCCGGCAAGGGAGTGCAAGGGAGGAGATCAGATATAGCCAGGGAGCAGATGGAAGCCAATTAAGCTAATTGGGCCAGGCACCAATCATTGGTGCACTGGCCCTTTAAGTCTCAGAGAGCTGGCGCGCGCGCGCCCTAGAGAGCGGAGCCGCGCGCGCCAGCACAAGACAGCAGGGGACCGGGACGGGTAAGTGACCTGGGATGCGATTCGCGAGCGGGCGCGTCCCGCTGTGCGAATCGCATCCCCGACGGCCATGACAGTACAGCGCTCCCGGTCAGCGGGACTGACCGGGGCGCTGCAGGGAGAAAGACGCCGTGAGCGCTCCGGGGAGGAGCGGGGACCCGGAGCGCTAGGCGTAACAGTACCCCCCCCCTTAGGTCTCCCCTTTTTTTTGTCCGGTAACTGCCTCCCCTGGGATGAGGACACTGGGAAAGAATGGAGGGTTTCCTCAACGGCAGGCAGTGCAGCAGGAGTTGGAATGGGGAGGGAGGGCAGAGGGTGAAGCCTGGCACGGGGCAGGGTGACACAAGGACGGGAGCCATGAGGAGGCACAGAGGCTTGCCTGACGGAACTGGGAGGGGGGGAGAGGCACTTCCTAAGGCAGGCAGAGTCCCAGTTCTTGATCTCCCCAGTGGTCCAATCAAGGGTGGGAGAATGAAGCCGGAGCCACGGCAGACCGAGGAGGACCTCAGAGGTACAGTTGGGGAGAACGAAGAGCTCAATCCTTTCGTGGTGGGGTCCAATACACATCAGGAGGGGTTCTGTGCGGTAACGCACGGTGCAATCCAGTCTGACTCCATTGACCGCGGAAATGTAGAGCGGCTTGACGAGACGGGTCACCGGGATGCGGAATTTATTAACAAACGACTCCAAAATAAAATTTCCAGAGGCACCGGAGTCCAAGCAGGCCACGGCTGAGAGGGAGGAGTTGGCTGAAGGAGAAATCCGCACGGGTACCGTGAGACGTGGAGGAGCAGACTTGGAACCAAGAGACGCCACACCCACGTGAGCTGGGTGCGTGCGTGCGTTTCCCAGACGTGGAGGACGGATAGGGCAATCCACCAAGTAATGCTCGGTACTGGCACAGTAAAGACAGAGATTTTCTTCCCTACGGCGATTCCTCTCTTCCTGGGTCAGGCGAGACCGATCCACTTGCATGGCCTCCTCGGCGGGAGGCCCAGGCGTAGACTGCAAAGGATGCTGTGGGAGAGGTGCCCAGAGATCTAAGTCTTTTTCCTGGCGGAGCTCTTGGTGTCGCTCAGAAAAACGCATGTCAATGCGGGTAGCCAAATGGATGAGTTCTTGGAGGTTGGCAGGAATCTCTCGTGCGGCCAGCACATCCTTGATGCGACTGGATAGGCCTTTTTTAAAGGCTGGACCAGGTTCAACAGTGCAGTCTCGGCAGAAGAAGCTCGGGCTGGCTCCTCGAAGACACTCCGGAGTTCAGCGAAGAAGGCCTGGACTGTGGCTGTGGCAGGATCATTGCGGTCCCAGAGCGGTGTGGCCCAAGACAAGGCCTTTCCTGAAAGAAGGCTTACTACGAACGCCACCTTAGACCGTTCTGAAGGAAACAAGTCCGACAACATCTCCATATGCAGGGAACACTGAGACAAAAATCCACGGCAGAGTTTAGAGTCCCCATCAAATTTGTCCGGCAGGGACAAGCGGAGGTTAGGAGCGGCCACTCGCTGCGGAGGAGGTGCAGGAGCTGGCGGAGGAGATGGTTGCTGCTGTAGCAGAGGCAGAAGTTGCTGTAACATGGCGGTCAACTGCGACAGCTGCTGTCCTTGTTGGGCAATCTGCTGCGATTGCTGAGCGACCACCGTGGGAAGATC
Source organism: Hyla sarda (assembly GCF_029499605.1). Lineage (NCBI taxonomy): Eukaryota > Metazoa > Chordata > Amphibia > Anura > Hylidae > Hyla > Hyla sarda. The sequence goes on from NC_079197.1 coordinate 125,216,634, forward strand.
AGCGAGACTTGGCAGCGGCACCTCAGCGGGATCCATGGCCGGATCTACTGTCACGATGCCGGCTGGCAGGTAGTGGATCCTCTGTGTCAGCGAGGGATTGGCGTGGACCGTGCTAGTGGACCGGTTCTAAGAGGCTACTGGTTTTCACCAGAGCCCGCCGCAAAGCGGGATGGTCTTGCTGCGGCAGTAGCAACCAGGTCGTATCCACTAGCAACGGCTCTACCTCGCTGACTGCTGAGAAGGCGTGGGACAGAAGGACTAGGCAGAGGCAAGGTCAGACGTAGCAGAAGGTCGGGGGCAGGCGGCAAGGTTCGTAGTCAGGATGGGTAGCAGAAGTTCAGGTACACAGGCTTTGGACACACTAAACGCTTTCACTGGCACAAGGCAACAAGATCCGGCAAGGGAGTGCATGGGAGGAGGTCAGATAAAGGCAGGGAGCAGGTGGGAGCCAATTAAGCTAATTGGGCCAGGCACCAATCATTGGTGCACTGGCCCTTTAAGTCTCAGAGAGCTGGCGCGCGCGCGCCCTAGAGAGCGGAGCCGCGCGCGCCAGCACATGACAGCAGGGGACCGGGACGGGTAAGTGACCTGGGATGAGATTCGCGAGCGGGCGCGTCCCGCTGTGCGAATCGCATCCCCGACGGCCATGACAGTACAGCGCTCCCGGTCAGCGGGACTGACCGGGGCGCTGCAGGGAGAAAGACGCCGTGAGCGCTCCGGGGAGGAGCGGGGACCCGGAGCGCTAGGCGTAACATATATATATATATATATATATATATATATATATGTGTGTGTTTATTACATTTTTTTGACCACTTTTTTCCCTAAATGTGCTAGAACATTTTTTTTTACTTCTCATTTCAGATCCGTGTATCTTGTGACCAGTGTTTTTTTTTTGTTTAATGTTAATAAAATGGTTAACGAGGGCTTTTGGGGGAGTGTTTAACGTGTTGTGTTTTTTTTTATTTACTTTACAGGCTTATTAGTGGAACCAGTCTTATAGAGGGAGTCCATTACTAAGCCGGGCTTAGTGTTAGGCACAAAAACAGCTAGCGATAACCCCCAATCATCACCCCAGTACTTACCGCCACAGGGGTGCAGGGAGGAGCCAGTACCAACAGGCCCGGAGCGTCAAAAATGGCATTCCTGGGCCTAGACGGTAACAGGCTGGCATTATTTAGGCTGAGGAGGGCCAGTAATAATGACCCTTGCCCACCCTGGTAACGTCAGGCTGTTGCTGCTTGGTTGATATTTGTGAGAATAAAAATAGGGGGAAACTTATGCTTTTTCTTTTGCATAAATAATTAAATATATATATATATATATATATATATATATATAAACGCATAGGGTTCCCCTATTTTTATTTTCAGCCAAATACCAACCAAGCAGCAACAGCCTGATGTTACCAGGGTGGGCAAGGACCATTGTTACTGACCCTCCCCAGCCTAAATTAGGCCAGCCTGTTACCGCCTAGGCCCAGGAGTGCCATTTTTGGCGCTCCGGGCCTATTTGTACCGGCTCTTCCCGGCACCCTGAGACGGTGGGTACCGGGGTAATAATTGGGGGTTAGCGCTAGCTGTAATTGGGGCTAACGCTAAGCCCCAGCTTAGTAATGGACTCTGTCTATGAGACTACTAAGCCTGTCAAGTAAATAAGTAAGGGCACACTGGGAGTTGTAATAGTGCGGCAGGGGGCAGGGGACAAGCTTGTCACCCGCCCCACAACTACAACTCCCAGCTTGTCACCCCCCCCCCCCTGCACAACTACAACTCCCAGCATGTCATTACTGTAAGGACACGCTGGGAGTTGTAGTCATGCAAGCCAGGGAAGAAGGTGGTAATGTACTCTGCTCCCTGGCCGGCGGTGATCATTTCATATTTCCCGCCGGCCGAGAAATTTGAAATGACTGTAAACTCTGCAGCGCCGTAGCAAAGGGAGCCTGGGCTGACATAACACTGCAGCCGCCCAGGTCTCCGGCAACCGGGCCGGGTGACGTGCCGGAGCCATCCCTGCCATCCTTTAGGGTGTACCGCAGCGCTGAGGGATGGCAGGGATGGCTCTTGCACATCTCCCAGCCCATCTGCAGGAGTCCCGGGAGGCTGCAGAGTATAATGGAGCCGCAGAGTTTTAGTCCCTACTGTAAGATCAAATTTCCCGTCGGGTCCCGTGATTGGCTGCTCTGTCCCTGCCAATCACGGGACCCAGCGGGGAATGTGAAATTACATTAGGGACTCCAAAGACTCAGCGGCGCCGAGGTATGTTAAAGGAGCCCAAGCTGGCATCACTCTGTAGCCGCCCAGGCTCCATCTGATTATATCCCCGCTACCCTAACTTAATGATGGGGGCACTGATTTACATCCCCTCCCCTTGTCTCCTACCTGCCTGCGCCGCACATCTCCCGCCCGCTACCTGCTACAAGACTACAACTCCCAGCATGCCCTCACTGTAAGGGCATGCTGGGAGTTGTAGTCCTGCAACAGGTAGCAGACAGATGAGAGATGTGCAGCGTGGGTGGGTGGGAGACAAGGGGAGGGGATGTAAATCAGTGTGATCCATGATCAGGTAGTCAGAAAAGCAGGAACATAAGCAAGGTTCAAGCTGGTGTTCATTCCTGGAGCTTTTTAATCAGATGCGCCCAGATCTGCGACAGCAGCAGTTGATAAATCAGGGTGCACGGGAAAGTGAAAAGTGAAAGAACGTCTACGTTAGCAAGATGTCAAGATGTGGGATGTAAACAAAAAAAAAGTCGCAAATAAGCGGTTACGCCAAATATAAGGGAAAATAAGCTCTACAAACTTTGATATATCTGGGCCATTGTATGTGCCGTTTTAGGACATATGGATGCTATAGAACAAACATTCACAACTTATTTAGGGCCAGATTGTTTTATTCAAGGGACCACATAAAATTTCAGTTTACCAACCTCCAGGTTGGACCGTAAAAAAAGAAAGAAAAAATTGTGTAGCTGCCTTTTCTTACTTTGGGACTCCAGATTACATTAATAATAATTATAAAGGAACATTGCTGGCACCATCAGTGATGGGAGAGGGGCATTTTGCTAACATGTTTAGGGTACGTTCCCACACGGCGTATTTTGCTGCGTATTTGGTGCTGCGTATTTTCCTACCCATTGACTTCAACAGAGAAAATAAAATACGCAGCAAAATACGCCGTGTGGGAATGTACCCTTAAAGCGGAACTCTGTTGGCATTAATATTAATGGAGGTACTTTTTTGGCGATATTAATAATAGATGGGCCCTGTCAGTACTATAATAATTAGGAGAATCTTCAGGAACTCTTTAATTATTTAATAATATTAGGGACATTATTAAAGGGGAATGTTACGATATATAGAATACTTGATATAAAGCAGTTTGGGGGTTGAAAGAAGATCTGGCGGATGTCAATGGCTTACGGGGGAACAACAAAGTGTCCGGCTCTGAGAAAAGAGGGGCAGCCTGTAATTGTGTGTCAGATACCTTTATTAACCTACAAGCATTTTCCTCTGTTATAAACCATTCTATTTATCTGAATGGGGCTATTTTAGGTGGCAAACTTAGATTATGTTCACATGTACTATATAAACTGTGGATTTTTTCTGATCAATATAAATAAATAGTTGCACACAGCTGCAGATTTCATTATCCTGGAGGAGTTGGGCCCACTGATCAGCAGATGCGGCAGATCATTTGCCCTTGCGATCAGTTGTGTCTGTTCAGACAGGGATCACAACTAAAGGGAGTGCTTGCTTCTAGTTTCGTACCTCTGCTATGGATGCCCCCAGCTTAAAGGGGTACTCCGGCTCTGAGACATCTTATCCCCTATCCAAAGGATAGGGGATAAGATGTCTCACCGCGAGGGTTCCGCTGCTGGGGATCCCCGCAATCTTGTATTCGCCACCCGCCTGTTTGAGCTGCACGCCGCGGCGTGCAGCTCAAACAGGTGGGTGGCGAATACAAGTTTGCGGGGGTCCCCAGCGGCGAGAACCCCACGGTGAGACATCTTATCCCCTATCCTTTGGATAGGGGATAAGATGTCTCAGGGCCAGATTACCCCTTTAATACACCTCTCTTGAGCAGAACTAGAGCAGAGAGCTGCTTAAAAAATAAAAAAAAACATACTCTTAAAGGGGTTGTCCAGGGAAAAAAAAATGTTTTCAACTGGCTCCAGAAAGTTAAACAGATTTGTAAATTACTTCTATTAAAAAATCTTAATCCTTTCAGTACTTATGAGCTTCTGAAGTTAAGGTTGTTCTTTTCTGTCTAAGTCCTCTCTGATGACACCTGTATCGGGAAATGCCCACTTTAGAAGCAAATCCCCATAGCAAACCTCTTCTAAACTGGGCGGTTCCCGAGACAGGTGTCATCAGAGAGGACTTAGACAGAAAAGAACAACCTTAACTTCAGAAGCTCATAAGTACTGAAAGGATTAAGATTTTTTAATAGAAGTAATTTACAAATCTGTTTAACTTTCTGGAGCCAGTTGATATATATAAAAGTTTTTTCCTGGAATACCCCTTTAACATGGGCTTACTTATAGTGGGAGCAGAGGTAGCAGTCGCACTTGGGTCCTAGTGCCTAAGGGGCCCCAAAGCACATCTGCCCCATAGGGAACCAGTATTTTAATATGCACATGGAGCATTGTTGCAGATTTTGCATTGAGCCCAGAAGCTACAAGTTATGCCTCTGACTCTTAATACTACAGTTCCACTGTGGTGCTGCTCCTGGGAAAATATATGCCGAGCCACAGCTCCGCACTTCAGAGAATGGCTGATCACCAGAGGTTTCTGAAAGGGGCTCATGGTGGTCAGTTTATCGGGTCCAGCTGTAATCTGTCTTTGATTAAAAAAAAACAGTACCATACCTATTCTCAGGTTGTGTGCGTCATTGCAGCTCAGTTAAATTGAAGTGAATGGAGCCAATCTGTAATACCATTTGTAAGAAATTAGCTCTGTTTTTCTAATAAAACTAATGAACTCTGTGACCAAAATAAGTGATTCAAGTTAAAGTAGAGCTGGCAATGTACAACCTCTCATCGCTCGAGAGCCAGAAAAATAGTGACACATTATCTGTACAGCAATTATAACAAGTCTACAGAGTTTCATGCACTTCATTGTATTTGTCCTTTGCCAGTCTAATTTGTCAGCATCATTAACTAAACAGTAATTATTAAACATTAATTAAATGATTTTTTCCTGGTCCCAGGAGAGAGAGAGAGTGTGCCCACCCTACTGCCAACTCCTTCCGACTGACACCCCACACACTGCCAATAATATCACGTCTCTGAAGTCCCTGTACTAATGTTCTCAGCTCTGAAGCATCTCTTATCCACTGTCACAGAAATGCAAGGAAAGCTTGTTTTGTATCCCTAAATATCAGCTTGTTTAAAATGAGTTCTCACCTTAATGTTAAGTGCCACTTTGTCAATATATTGAGGATTTCACATGTAATAGATTTATGCTATCAAAAGCTATAGTTAAGTTCCTATTGAATTGGGGTGGGGGTAAGTAAAAGTAGCTCCACAACCTTACCATGGCGTACTATGAAGGAGCATGTGATGATCCCCGTCACGCTACCTCCTCCACATCACTTTGCTCCTTGCTTGAGCACAGGGTACTGCTATGGGGGAAGTAGAGTAGTGTGTATCATCACAAACTCACCCATAGGATGCCGAGTTACCGACGGGGGAGACTTCCACTCAGTACATGGGTACAGAAGAATGGGATGCATTTTTATTAAGAATGGGGCCGCAGACAAAGTGCAGTATATAAGTGCCATCAGTCCTACCTACAGGGGGGTACTACCTACAGAGGGTACTACATACAAGGGGAAAACTACCTGCTGGGGGGGGGGTCCAACCTACAGTGGGCAAACTATCTAAAGGAAGTCCTATAAACAGGAGGCAAACTACTTGGGGTCCTACATACAAGGGGAAACTATCTACAAGGAGGTCCTATCTACAAGGGGTCTTCTATACTGGGGGCAAACAATCTACAGGAGGTTCTTCATACAGGAGGCAAAGTATCTACAGTGGGGTCCTTACAGTAAGGACAATATATAGGGAAAAACCCCACCCTATGACAAGCCACACCCTCACAAACCCAACCCATAATAAACAACACTAACAATAAGCCACACCCTTCGTTGTCAAAGCCGAAGTGTCCCTGGAAAATATTTTTCTAAATGATGGCAACTATGCACATTGTTGTCACCATATAAAAATAATGCACATAATAATGTCACAACACACCACAGACGCACATGGTAATATGACCATTTTACTCCTAGCTAGATCTTAATATATACCTAAGCTCAACAATGTGGAGCTTCACTTTAAGGGTCACATATTTAACAATGCAGAAAAAGTCATTTATGAGGTATTTTAATATTGCCTCACTGTGTTATCCCAGAGCATAAAATAACCTAGACCCCTGGATCATGCACCGCTGGTTAATTTAAAGTCCCTTAGGTTAACACAGTAAAATATAATCTTACCTGAATAATTGTCAAGCCGACATCTCCCGCAGCACAGATACATCTTCCACTGTCTTCTCACATTCTCTTTAATTAGACAATGGAACACAAAAATAAAAAATCCTAATGTGGGAGAAGGACAGAGACAAATGGATATTTAATGATTTATCCCTTCAGTATTTTCATATGTAAAGTATGCCTACCATTATAAATCAACTGGTGCCAAAAAGTTAAACAGATTTGTAAATTACTTCTATTTAAAAATCTTAACCCTTCCAGTACTTATCAGCTGCTGTATGTTCTGGAGTAAGTTGTATAGTTCTTTTCTGTCTGACCACAGTGCTCTTTGCTGACACCTCTGTCTGTGTCAGGAACTGTCCAGAGCAGGAACAAATCCCCATTGAAAACCGATCCTGCTCTGGATCGGTTAGAGCAGCCGACAGACAGACCCTTCCTTATGGTGCTTGAATAGGACAGTACATACTCTGTAGATGCTTTTAAAGGGGCATCTGACTCATGATAAGTGCTTTTTGAAGAATTTACCGCATGTTTTCAGACTCATGCATATTATGCCTCCATATATGGCTCCATATAGTTGGACCCAATGATGGTATCTGATCCCATCCTGTGGGATCAGGAAACCCTTCCCCAATTAAAAAAAAAAGAAAAAAGAAAAAAAGACTTCCTTCTACTCTAAAGAGAGTACCTGATGCAAGCCCTGACTCTGAATATACAGTATGCCTCATATTTGAATATACAGTATGCCTCGTGATGCTTATGGATACATCAGCCCTAGGGGGCAAATAAATAATAAAAAAATAAGTAACTAGTGTCACAATTCACAGTTAGGAATCATGGCAGGAGTACAGCAGGTGGTGGATTCTCTAGGCCTGTGTGGATTGAGACTTGAGCCGTGCCAGGGAGCAGGGTCTAAGATGCCACCGGTCTTCACCAGAGCCCGCCGCAAAGCGGGATGGTCTTGCTGCAGTGGGTGACACTCCGGTCGCTACTCCTGGCTCGACTCGTCCAACACAGGTAGCTGGGGGGTGACGTGGTACAGACAGAGACTGGCAGGACGTAGCTGGCAGGGCAGAAGGACAAGGCAGGAACACAGGAAAAGGCCGGAACTAGGGACAGGAATAAGGACTCTGGAATAAGGAACACGGACAGACAACAAAGATCCAGCCCAGGGAGCAAGGAGGAGCAGATACTTATGGAGCTAGAGACAGGTACTAATTGGGTACTGGCCCTTTAAGTAACAGAGCGCGAGCGCGGGTGCACCCTAGGGACCAGAAGAACACATGCTGGAGCTGCAGGGACAACAGGGAGCAAGGACACAGGAAGGTGAGCGACGGGCTGTGATTCCCATGCGGGCGCGTCCTGCGATGCGAATCACAGCCCCGCCGGCAACAGGAACAGAGAGCTCTCAGGCCGGCGAATCCAGCCAGAGCGCAACTGTAACAACTAGAGAAAACAGATCGAAAGTTGTACATTTATATTTGTCTGACCATCATCTTCCTAATAACCAATGAACCCTAAAATGATTTAATCATTTAAACCCATATATCCTACACATTTCTCCTCTTCTCATCTCCTCTTCTTTTTACCTATATTAATGTCATATTAGAAAACAGAGGAAAGATATTGAAACATTATGTACATTATTAGGGGACTTTTCACATTAAAAATACAGTTCAATCTGAAGGCATTGTGTTCTAGGGAAGGAGGAACTGAGTAGATTGATATATAGATCCACTTCTTTGCCAAAACACGTGCACCTAGCGTCACTATGTATAAAAAAAAATAAATAAAAAAAAACACTTATAGTACGTACTTACCTTGTAGTGTATTAAAAATGGCAAATAGATATAAAAAGGCAACTCGTACAGGACCCCAAGCAAAGAAGGCAAAACCCCAGGTTAACCCGAGTAAGAAGGCGAGACTGAGAGTATTTTTAATGTCATGCAGGAAGAGCGACTTCCAGTCCTTTATCCTTGTAGACTTCAGGGACTTGATTTGAAGAAGTACAACAATGAACATGGAAATGTTGATAAGGAAGATTACTCCAAAGTAGGATACCACTGCCACATAGAATACAATATCATTCTGGATCCAGCAGCTGTAAAAAAAAAAAATTATTTAAGTTAAAGGAAAAAAGAATGTTAAAGTTTAATAAAAAAAACAAAAAAAAAACGTACAAATAGTCCAAATCATCCCAAAATATTTGTGTGTAAAAAAACAATAAAGGCTGTCACCTATATAGACTACAACTGTCAAAAATGTAAGTTTTTTTTTTAACTTCTAACAATTTATTTTTGTTAGAATAGACCCTTGCGACTTGTTCCCAGAGATCAGGAATCTGTGGAGAAATCCAGTGGCAAGTAATCCTTGGTAAGTAATCCTTGGTAAGTAATCCTTGGTAAGTAATCCTTGGTAAGTAATCCTTGGTAAGTAAAGCATTGGTAAGTAATCCTTGGTAAGTAATCCTTGGTAAGTAAAGCATTGGTAAGTAATCCTTGGTAAGTAATCCTTGGTAAGTAATCCTTGGTAAGTATTCCTTGGTAAGTATTCCTTGGTAAGTAATCCTTGGTAAGTAATCCTTGGTAAGTAATCCTTGGTAAGTATTCCTTGGTAAGTAATCCTTGGTAAGTAATCCTTGGTAAGTATTCCTTGGTAAGTAATCCTTGGTAAGTAAAGCCTTACACAGGTCCAGGTGAAATTGAACAGTGTACAGACAGGGCTGGTATACCAGAGGAGATAATGTATGGCGTTCCCCTTTTAGACTAATTCATAGTGGGAGATTAACCAAAACCTGGGTAGAGGAACAGTGGTGCAGTTGCCTATAGCAACCAACCAGATTGATTCTTTTATGTTTCAGAGGCCTTTTTAAAAAAAATGCAAGAAGCTAATTGATTGGTTGCTATGGGCAACTACACCACTCTACACAGATTTTGATAAATATCCCCCATAAACTTGTAGTGCTGGACCCGTGCCATACCGCATTCATTTCAATTAGCTGGATTGAGTCAGGTAGTGTCTCCGATCGGACTAAAAAGCGCAGTAGACAACGGTTTTCAGTCCTGAAAATAATTGGATATAGTCCAAAAATGATCCAACCAGACTCACTATAGGGTACGGAATGGGTCCGGTAGGGGTACAGCAGCGACCGGTTTTCAAATTCTCCCACCAGATCTGGCTGCTGTATGACCCAGACCCAGAGAATGCAGCCTCCCTATTGTTTAGCTATAGGAAGTATATAAATTGTAGTAGTGCCCTGACCCAGTGCCCAAGAGGGGTCCCACTATCTAGGCTATGTAAGAGGATAGACATCATGTGATGGCGGGGGCTCTAATACAGATATTTTACAAGAGTGCATGAGGTGGAAGTTACACCTCTTCCTGACTGTCAGGGCATGATGATAATTGTAGTTTTGCAACAGATAGAAGGATCTGAGTGCCTTCAGCTGTTAAAACACTACAACTCCCAGCATTCCCAGGTATGCTGGGAGTTGTAGTTTTGCAACAGAAAAACACTGCCCTAGATGATCTATTGTTTAGGACAAGTGATTCACATCAGTAAAAATATTACCTATTCATAAAAACGTAAAAAATAGCAATAGCTAAATAGTTAAAGTTATACTACAACCCAACTAGACACCATAAAGACAACATTACAGTGTAGGACAACTACATCAAAGGTTTCAGATTCACCCCTAAAAAAGGGACAATATTTTACTGATCAATTTGTTGTATAAAATATATTTAAACTGTCATTGTCAATACTTTCTAAATTTCTCTAAGACAAAATGTTGTACAGTAAAGTGGTTCATTACTCACAATGAAGCATCGCTGTCTCCAGGGACGTCATGCTGCCTGTTATCCATTATGACTCCATAAAAATTAACGTTAACACAGAGTACAGCGACAACCACAACTAGAGGGATTCCTGTATCAGAAACACAATAAAAGTCAATTATTAAATTTTGTAAACAAAAATATATTTGTATTTCTCTAGGGCTTAATGGTGTAGGAGTTGTATCATCCTATTTTTCTCTTTATGTTAAGACTAGGTGGAAGTAATCCCTTAACAAAAGCATCACAGGTTGTGTACTTCTAAATTTGTAATGACGTTCAAGTGTAAAAGTGAGACTGAAATGCTGCAGATTTGTCGCAGATTTTATTCCGATTTTGACTGCAGTGAAAGAAAAATGAAGATGAATGCAAAAATCTGCAACAAATCTGCAACATTTCAGCCCCTTACAAGATTGCGTGGTTCAAACCTATATAAAATACTGAACAGCCAATAGGCAGTGAGAAGGGAGCCTATTATGAGCGAAAGATAATTTTTTAGTTTTATCCCCTATTTTCACTTTAGTGTTTTAGGGGTATTCCAAGTCAAAATGACTTATCATCTATCTATAAGATAGGGGATAAGTGTCAGTGGCACTGAACGACTAGTAATTATGAGTATGCATGATATAGGCTAAAAAACCCTGGAGTGCTTATTTAAAGGAGTTCTCTAAGCTAAAACTTTTAACCCCCGCTGTGTCCGGGCTGTAAAACTATACATAATAAACTTTCACTTATCTGTCTACGATCCCCCGTTGTTATGATATCGCCGTCCCGTTCTCCGGTCCCGGTCTCTTCCACTTCCTGCGGGTCGGTGACTTCACTCTGCGCTCAGCCTATCAGCGGCCACAGCAATGTCCCGTCGCGGCCGCTGATAGGCTGAGCGCAGAGTGAAGTCACCGACCCGCAGGAAGAGGAAGCTGACAGGGACCGGAGCACGGGCGGCGATATCGGAACAATGGGGGATCGTAGGCAGGTAAGTGAAAGTTTATTATGTATAGTTTTACAGCCCGGGCACAGCGGGGGATAAAAGATTTCAGTTGGAGAACTCCTTTAACTTCAGGAAAATGCAGAAATCTGCTTAGAGCTTTACCTTTAAAAAAAAAAAAAATTAAATAAATAAAAAAAGGCCTAAAATTTTTTTTAAAAAAATTAAATAAATCAAAAAAGGCCTAAAGTGTTAATATCCCATTTTTATCTTGATCAGATGGCAAGGATCCATTAGATATGCACATTATAGTAGTGGTGGCGTCATGAAATGGAGTAAGTAAGAATTAACTTTTTTTAATGTTTTGTTGTCCTAGGGAAAAGGAAGGGAATGTATGGGGTTTATTGTCATACTGGATGAATGCAATCTGCTTTTTAGTAAGCTATGTAAAAATTTGGCATCAAATATATATATATCAATGACATTATATTTAAATGGATTAATTAGAAAACCATGGCTGCCATCTCTCAGAAACAGCACCATTCTTCGGACATTGTCTGATTTTGGTATTATAATTAAATGGGCACTGTCAAAATCAAAAGCTTTTTATTTGTTGTACATCTTGGAAAAACAATAACCTTTCTAATATACTTCATTAAAAATGTAATCTCCTTGTTATAGAAATCATGGCTTTAAAAAAGACCATTAGGGGTCCCCATACCATCCAGAATATAATAGTGCCTGGCTGCAGCATCATCTTTGTCCCAGCTGAAGCACAGGCACAAAGGGGATAGCTATCAAAAGGAGTGCTAGTCCCATCCTCACTTTCTGAACTTTTGGGGAGAAATAGGTATGTGCGGTTCACAGAGCATTTAAAGGGTACCTTTCATCAAAAAAACTTTTGATATATTATAGATTAATGTATGCAGAATAACTTCACAATTGCATGTTATTAAAAAATATGCTTCTTTCTATTTAATTTTCCACTTTGAAGAAATGACCACTAGGGGTCTCCCTACCAGTCCTGGCAGCAAGCATTTCAGACTCATGCTGGAGTCCTAAACACTACGAGCTGCCAGTCTGCTTTGTTCACAAAGGAGAATACTCAGAGCTGCCAGCCTGCTTTGTTCACAGCCTGTTTGGCTGTGAACAAAGCAGGCTGGCAGCTCTGAGTGTTTAGGACTCCAGCATGAGTCAGAAATGCTTGCTGACAGGACTGATCGGGAAAAATACAATAGAAAGAAGCATATTTTTCATTAACATGCTATTACAAAGTTATTCAACATTCATTAATCTAAAATATATCAAAAGTTTATTTGATGAGAGGTACCCTTTAAACGTGCCCCCGCCTGTTCTCACTAGCCGCTTACCCATCCAGACCATCACATACATAGTATGGTGTGCTCATGGTATCCTGCTCCTACTGGTCTCCTGACGTTCTGAGCAATGAAACACGTTGAGACGTTTACATCTTCATCATGACTGTTGGTTACCCTATTTATCCGCTCTGTTTAGAAGCAAGGTTTTAAACCTGGGGGTTTCTGGGCTATATACGGACGACGGCTAATTTATGGCTAGCGTATTGTCTGTGATATGTGTAAGTAGGACGGCCCGTACTATATAAGCATAAATGCACTATTGAATTACAGCATATCATCATTTACTGTAATAGTTGATCTATACCCACATAGGACGGGCTGTATCTTTATTATTCACAAAGCATATGTGTACTTTTTGTCAAAATCGATCATTTCTCAAATCTACTGTATATGAGAATACTAAGTACTATTATTTCTGAGTACTGATAAGCTTCATTTGTATTGAATAACAACCATACTGGTTTATTCTCCTCTACAATTTCTTTTCACAAAAGGGGACTCATATACAGTGGTCCCTCAAGTTACAATATTAATTGGTTCCAGGATGACCATTGTATGTTGAACCCATTGTATGTTGAGGCCATAACTCTATGGAAACCTGGTAATTTGTTCTGAAGCCCCAAAATATCATCCAAAAATAGGAAAAAAATTAGGATTAAAGAACAATAAGTAGATAACTAATACAGATTAAGCAAATCCTTACATATAAAAGTAAGAAAGATCTGCTGGGAGCTGTAAATCACTATGTCAATGTTTCCCAACCAGGGTGCCTCCAGCTGTTGCAAAACTACAACTCCCAGCATGCTAGGAGTTGTAGTTTTGTCAACAGCTGGAGGCACCCTGGTTGGGAAACAATGGTTTATGTAGAGGACAGGAGTTTCTTCAGGGTCCTATACAGTACACACTGTGTCCCAAATGGAGCCGCCCTTACTTGGTGTCCAAAAGGAGCATCTAACCCTGGCACAGGTAAGGAGTAGTACAGAACATGTAATATCTCCCTGTACTGTAGGGGGCGCTACCAGACAGCCAGTCAGTGCATGCACTTCAGTAATAGAGGTGATTTACCAGTGAATGCCTATTTTGATTGGTCAGTTCCTCCAGTTGTGACAGGTATCACAGATCTGGACTGTCTTGGAGACTGGTTTCAAGTTACAATGGTCCAGACAAGACCATTGTATGTTGAAACTATTGTATGTTGAGGCCATTGTATGTTGAGGGATCACTGTACATGCATATATTATACCTATAAAAGTGTACATAGGGTCTGACCCAATTGAGAGAGATAGCCCAATCCACCTAGCTAGTGAGTTAGTTTTTGTAGGGACATCTAGTGAGAACAGGGCAGGTTCCGGAGCGGGGCCGTCCTTATCAGGACATCAAATCCACCTACTGCAGGTATACTTTAGGGATACCATAGGGCTCTATATCTATTCCTGTGCCCTGTCCTTCCTGTTGTCCCTACCCTTCCACCCCAAGCCATGGGGTTAGGGCTAGTGATAGCCAGGTGTGATACTTTTGAATAATAATTTTTATCTGTATTATTATCTACATTCCTATATCACCTCGCGAGAGGTATAAGGAAATTTAGTTTCACCTTTTTGCGCACTTTATTTGTGGTGTATTATTTAATGATGGATTTACAGGCATTTTATCATAGATCCAATAAATGTTAAGTTTTAGTCTATGATTGGTTTTCTAAATCTTGTGCTGGTAGACAGTTAAAGGCATCTTTCTTTTGCTGGATCCAACACTTACCCCAGCCGGCGATACATAACTTTAATATGTATTTATGGACGTATGCGTTAAAGACTTTGACAAATGCAAAATACATATGCACAGCCTCTAGGCCCATCCAAGTGAACGATGTCAGCAAAAAGTAATGAAGGAGTGCTGCAACTGAGATGCACAAGCCTTGATTTCTGAATAAGGACAACCAGTTGTTGACCAAGAACAGTAAATTGAGCATCAACAGTGAAAAAGAAAGATTCATCAATATTTTTGAAGGGTAATCTCTTCTAAGTTGTCTGAAAAAAACAAGAAAATTAGACGAGTGAAGTGTAGGGTGCGAAAAAAATACATCAAATATTATTATTGGCAGATATAAGCCTAGTTTCTCCATGTACAATACTTGTATCCTGAATATTGTTAAAAGTTTCCAAAAAGTGTGTATATGTTTGTGGTAAATAAACTTCAAAGGGTTAGGTGATGTTAGGAATATATTGGGGCCCTGACACTATTAAATAATTTAAAGGAAATATGTAATCAGAAAATGTCCTATTGTTTAAAGGAAAACTTTCAGCCTCTTCATCAAAACGAAATCAAATACTAAAATACTGTACATATACTAAAATACATCCAGTAGGTACTGAGATATGTCCCCCAGAAGATCCTCTTTACAATTCAGTGAATTGCGCCCAAGAGGTGGGGCCCCGCCAGCTCAATTTACATATTCATGGTCTGTGACTCCACATCCTAGCGATGTGGAGTCGCTGGTCACGTGAGTGCTCTTCCCATTGCATAGAGTAAATCCGCCAAATTACCATATTCAGCTTTCATGTCGTAATGAGCAGAGCGCTCACGGGACCACTGCCTGCTGTCCTGTCCGCTGGCTAGTACAACTAACACTAGTCCACCACTGCCTGCTGTCCTGTCCACTGGCTACTACAACTTTCATCAGTCCACCACTGCCTGCTGTCCACTGGCTACTACAACTCCCACAAATCCACCATTACCTGCTGTCCTGTCTGCTTGATACTACAACTATCACTAGTCCACCACTACCTGTTGTCCTGCCCACTGGCTACTAAAACTCCTGCCCCTCACCACTGCCTGCTTTCTGCTGGCTACTACAACATCCACTAGTCAGCCCCCACTTCCTGTCCTGTCTGCTGGATACTACAACTATCACTTGTCCACTACTACCTGCTGTCCTGCCCACCTGTTACTAGAACTCCCAGTGGTTGGAGAGTGGGAGTTTGAAGAAGGGTGTAGAAGAGGAGAACATAGCTAAAGAATTATTGGTACAAGTATGGGATAGCATGAAGTCAGCAATAGGGATAACAAGTAGTGTGTGGTGTACCCCCTTATGGGAAAATTAGAACTTCCCAGAAATAAAGAAAATTGCAGAATATGTGAATTGGGAAGATAAAGGAATTAGGTTGTTAGAGCAGGTTTGCACAAATGGGAAAATAATAGATTGAGAGTGTATGTGTGAACGCTTTAATTTAAAAAATACTAATTATTTCGGTTATGTACAGTTAAAAGACGCCTTGGGACAAGAAGAACCGAAAAAAATATTAAAGGTAGGGTGTTATCACATTACAGAATATATAAAAAATGCACAGGGGGGGGGAAAGAAAATAATGAGTACTTTATATAAAATGTTAGGTCAGAAGGGTTGGGAGGACGGAGTTAAACGGTTAGGACAGGCACTTGATATAGGTGGAATTTCAGAAGAAGAGTGGAAACTGGTGTTAAAGAATATTAGAAGAACAACGATCAATGCAAATAATAGGGTGTCTTTTTTGATGTTAGTATATCGGGCACAGTACTCACCGCAATTTCTGTACAAAATTTATGTTAGGGAGGATGCACAATGCCCCAAGTGTGGGTTTGAGGGAAGTAATTGGTTAGACATGATATGGAATTGCACGAAGTTGTTAAAATTTTGGAGTGTGGTGCTTGAAACTATTAAAGTTAGAATAGGGGTGGTATTTCTCTTTGAACCTAAGGTCGCAATTTATGGACTAAAGATACTGGGAACTAAGCATACAGATCTTATACTTGGAGTATTAGGAGTGGCAAAGAATTTGATTCTTAGGAAATGGTTGGCCCCAGCGGTTCCATCAAGGGAAGAATGGTTAGGAGGTATAAATAAGGTTAGAACTTATGAGTTGTTGCGGTTCAAGGACAGTGAAAGAAATAAAAAAATTGAGAATAAATGGCTACCCTGGGAGAAAGGAGATAGTGAAAAGGAGAAAAGAGTAAGAGAGGAGTAGGGAAAGGAAGGAAGTTAATGGATTTCGGGCAGGCTGGCTTAAGGGGAGGGAGGGAAAAGGGAGGGGGGTGGGGTTTTCGGTTTTTGATAATGTTGTAAGTAATAATGGATTTTGTATGTATTAAATTTAAATAATAAAAAAAAAAGAACTCCCACCCCTCACCACTGCCTGCTTTCTGCTGGCTACTACAACATCCACTAGTCAGCCCCCACTTCCGCTGTCCTGTCTGCTGGCTACTATAACTATCTCCAGTCCACCACTACCTGCTTTCCTGTCCGCTGGCTACTACAAATATCAGTAGTTCCCCTGCCTGCTGTCGGCTGGCTACTAAAACTATAGCCAGTCCCCCATAGCCTGTTGTCTGCTGGATACAACTACTAACAGACCACCACCCTTGCTGATGCTACTACCACCCAAGCCTACACATACACAACCCATGAGCCGCCCAAAGAAATGTTGTTCTTCAAACAGAAGCCATTTCTTCTTCACTATCCTGCTCCAACTCCCAAAAGGGATAATTTTTTAATGCTCGGAAAAATCCATTGCGTCTTTACTTGCCAGACTCAAAGCTTGTTGCTACTCCTAAAAAGGGCACTTTTTTTGAACAATTGGAAAAAGCCATCGCGTCTTCCGACACCTCCATGTGAATTATAACACTGGCAGGCATCTGCCAACAAAAAGCGATTCTTTATGCATTTTTATTTTCGTGTTAAAAAGCCTACAAAATCCGCTAGTGCAGTGTGTTTTTTAACAAGCCACCATAGGTTACCATAGGTTACCGCATGTCGCTGTAACTTTGACATTAAAGGAGATCTCCAGTCTTGAAAAACGTATCCCCTATCCTAAGGATAGGGGATAAGTTTCAGATCGCGGGGGGTCCGACCGCCCCAGCGCACAAAGCGGCGGTTGACACTCCCCCTCAATACAGCGCTATGGCGGAGCCGTTGATTGCCAAAGGCAGTGCTCCGGCTCTGCCATAGAGTTGTTTTGAGGGGGCGTGTTGACCACCGCGTGAAGTGGCAATCACCGGCTCTGCCATAGTGCTATATTAAGGGGGAGTGTCGACTGCTGCTTTGTGTGCTGGTCAACACACACTCTCTGGCCAGTGAGCCGGGGCCCGTAAGGGTGATTGTGGGGGGCCCAAGCGGTCGGACCCCCCGCGATCTGAAACTTATCCCCTATACTTAGGATAGGGGATAAGTTTTTCATCACTGGACTACTCCTTTAATTTAGCCTTAAAACTAATTTAAAACTACTTGAATACATTTTTAGGTGATCCAATCAGTGTTATACAGGGCCTGTTCGCCGTGAACCTACCTTTTTCAAAAAGTTAATTGAGCAAAACTTTTGAAAAGCTTGCTTAATTTTAATGATGATGCATTCACACCAATCAACACTAGTGAGTAAAGTCACACTAGAGAATGTCTAGTGTTTTCGCTAATAGTGAGTGATAGCAAGAATCTGAGGTTCTACATCCAAAGTGCCAGTGGGCACACAGTCTCTACAATAAATGTTTTAGGAGTTCTTTTTTTCTTATGTTATGTCTTTTTTCAGTTTTACAAAACAAAGTCCATTGTCAAGAAGTGATGAACAGAAAACATAAGTGAGCTATAATAATAATAATAATAATAATAATAATAAAAACCATAGATGACAAATAGAAGTCTGACCAGAACAAGGACAATCGGAAAATCTTATATAAATTAAGAAGACATCAAACAGGGTTAAAGGGGTATTCCAGTAAAGAAATTATTTTTTTCATATTACTGGCTCCAGAAAGTTGAACAGATTTGTAAATTACTTCTATTAAAAAACCTTAATCCTTTCAGTACTTAACATCTGCTGAAGTTGAGTTGTTCTTTTCAGTCTGACCACAGTGCTCCCTGCTGACACCTCTGTCTGTCAGGAACTGTCCAGAGCATGAGAGGTTTGCTATGGGGATTTGCTCCTACTCTGGACAGTTCCTGAAACAGACAGAGGTCTCAACAGAGAGCACTGTTGTCAGACAGAAAAGAACAACTCAGCAGCTGATACATACTGGAAGGATTAAGATTTTTTTAATAGAAGTCATTTACAAACCCGTTTAACCCCTTATAGGGTACCTCTCATCGAAAAAAACTTTTGATATATTGTAGATTAATGTATGCAGAATAACTTAACAATTGCATGTTATTAAAAAATATGCTTCTTTCTATTTCATTTTCCACTTTGAAGAAATGACCACTAGGGGTCTCCCTACCAGTCCTGGCAGCAAGCATTTCAGACTCATGCTGGAGTCCTAAATACTACGAGCTGCCAGTCTGCTTTGTTCACAAAGGAGAACACTCAGAGCTGCCAGCCTGCTTTGTTCACAGCCTGTTTGGCTGTGAACAAAGCAGGCTGGCAGCTCTGAGTGTTTAGGACTCCAGCATGAGTCAGAAATGCTTGCTGACAGGACTGATCGGGAAAAATACAATAGAAAGAAGCATATTTTTCATTAACATGCTATTGGAAAGTTATTCAACATTCATTAATCTAAAATATATCAAAAGTTTATTTGATGAGAGGTACCCCTTAAGGACGCAGCCCTTTTTCACCTTAAGGACTAAGCCCTTTTTCGCAATTCTGACCACCGTCGCTTTATGAATTAATAACGCGAAAACGCTTTTACCGAATATTCTGATTCTGAGATTGCTTTTTCAGGACATATTCTACTTTATTTTGGTGGTAAATTTTCGGCGTTACTTGCATCCTTTTTTGGTGAAAAATCCCAAAATTTCATGAAAATGAAGCTCTCTACTTGTAAGGAAAATGGATATTCAGAATACATTTTATTTTTATTCACAAATACAATATGTCCACTTTATGTTGGCATCATAAAATGGACATATTTTTACTTTTTGAAAAAATTAGAGGGCTTCAAAGTAGAGCAGCAATTTTCAAAAAATTTATGAAAATTGCTAAATCTGAAGAGACAGATGTTACAGAACTACAACTCCCAGCATGCCTGGACTGCCCACTATAACAGTGGTCATCAAACTGTGACCAAACTGTGACCCTCCAGATGTTGCAAAACTACAACTCCCAGCCTTTGGCTGTCTGGGCATGCTGGGAGTTGCAGTCCGGCCTTCCTAGTGGTTGCCACAGTAAAGATCACATTACTTTCACTTTAATTTCTCCCCAAACTGTCGATTCCCTACCTGAGCCGTGATCTCCGCTGGATGTCTGCGATGATCGCCGGGCCCCACGCATCTGGTCCTCAGGTAAAGGCCTCCATCTTCTTCCCCCCCCCCCCCCCTGTTCTGCCCGACATCCAGGGGTGGGCAGAACGGGGGGTTTCCATGGCAACCCCCCTGTCCTGCGCTGCCATTAGTCAGAACTCAGTTCTGACTAATGGCAGGGGATAGGAGGAGATCGCAGCACTGCGACCTCACTCCTTCCCTTAGGCTGATCGGGGCTGTCACTGACAACTCCGGTCATCCCTATTTTCCGGGTGATCGGGTCCCCAGAGACCCGATCAGCCCGGAATTGGAGAAAATCGCATGTCTGAATTGACATGCGATTTTCTCCGATCGTCGACATGGGGGGGGTCTCAGGACCCCCCTGGGCGATGTGCCGGGGTGCCTGCTGAATGATTTCAGCAGGCATCCCGATCCGGTCCCCAACCGGCTAGCGGCGGGGACCGGAATTCCCACGGGTGTATCCATACGCCCTTAGTCCTTAAGGACTCGGGATGCAGGGCGTATGCATACGCCCGGCGTCCTGAACAGGTTAACTTTCTGGAGCCAGTTGATATGAAAAAAATTGTTTTTCACTGGAATACCCCTTTAATCTGTGCACATGCAAAAGTGTAATTTCAGAAAAATTCTATTTAATAAACCGTTCTATTAGGATCATTTACCATAAATTTCTGTGTATCACACAACATACTGTACTCCTTTATGCAACCCACAAATTTACCTGAACATCCCATATGTTACAAGAGCTACTCCAAGAAAAAGAGAGGCAATGCCACATCCCACATAAGTCAATAGGCTTAGTATGTGCTCATCTAGAGAGTTGATTTGAGCCCCAGAAAGATCCTGATAAAAAGAAGAATATACGGTTAATAGGTGCATGTTGCAATATCCATATTATTCAAGTACACTCTATCCATTATGTATTTATCTCATATTATACTTATGCCTTCCCTTTTGCAGAGGTTAGGGGTGTGGTGACCACGCCATGTGGAAAATCTGAATAAAATCTTAATCCTTCCAGTACTTTTTAGGGGCTGTATACTAAAGAGAAATCCAAAAAAGAAATGCATTTCCTCTGATGTCGTGACCACAGTGCTCTCTGCTGACCTCTGCTATCCATTTTAGGAACTGTCCAGAGCAGGAGAAAATCCCCACAGCAAACATATGCTGCTCTGGACAGTTCCTAAAATGGACAGCAGAGGTCATGACATCAGAGGAAATGCATTTCTGTTTTGGATTTCTCTTTAGTATACAGCCCCCAAAAAGTACTGGAAGGATTAAGATTTTTTAATAGAAGTGATTTAGAAATCGGTTTAACTTTCTGGCACCAGTTGATTTAAAAAAAAAAAAAAGTTTTCCACGGGAGTACCCCTTTAAGGGTCTATACACACGTACAGTATATTGTGCAGATTTGATGCACAGGATTTGATGCACAGGATTTGATGCACAGGATTTGAAGCTGTGATCAATTAGTTTACATTGAAATCTGCAGCATCGGCGATACATTCAATCATAGATATGCGTCGCTGATCACCGGTACAGCATAATACATTCACCAGGCCGGGTGTGGACCAGCTGTGCCACCTACTGGTTTGACCTTGGGCCAAACTTATCCAGCTCCAGGATGTGGAAGCTGGACGTCTGCTGCAGGGAAGGCACCAGGTCATTACCGCATGAGTGGGTCCAATTAGGTGGCAGCTGGCCAGGCAGACCAGAACGCCCCCTTGCCCAGCACCAGGCATACAGGCAGGAGGGGTGAGCTGATGCTGTAGTTTGTAGTAGCACAGCAGAGTACAGAGTAGCACAACTGAAAAAGGTGTTATAGCAGTCTGTGGCACAGCATAATTGGTGAACTCAGATGCAACCAGGTGGTACAGGTTTAATAAGAGCACAGGTGTGGTGGACAGTCCAAATTACACACTAGACAATCAGCAAGGTACCAAGGGATAAGACAAAGGCAACGTAAGAAAAATAGGCACAGGTCAGGAAAACCGATCAGCAAAACAGAATTTAGACATCTTTGCTAGTAGTAAACTACACAAACTACACAATTGCTCAGGCAACAGGCTAGGTCATCGGCAATACACCAGGTAAGAGAGCACACTGTCCAGACAATGTAAAGTGAGTGGCCATGTATACAGTGTATGTATAGCCACTCACATGTGCCTGTTGGTAGAAGTTAATGTTGACCTGCGTTAAATCAAAACCACAGTGTGCTAAGTCATAGTGTACGGGTGGCAAATGTACTTTGAAAAATTGATCCGTTTATTGTAAGTGATGGTATTTTATTCATACAATTAAACATTACCCACTATTTCATTTAGCCAATCCATAATTAAGGCCTATTGTACATGGAGATATTATAGATTCTTGGTGTTCTCCCCGTTCATGAAGGCACCATTTGCTAGTATGGAAAAAGTCTGCTGTATAATGATGGAATTGGGTAGAGGAGAACTCCATTTGTGTTCAAGAGACTCCATTTTGTCTGCATTCTATCATACCTGTTTTTTTACATAACTCCTGTGTTTATAGACTAGAGACAATTAGTATCTTATATTCAAGGTTAACGGGATACAAGGAAGGAACATCTTATCTTTTTCTTCCTCAGATGTGTCCTTGAAACAATGGCTTGTTATGTATTCAACTTTCTGCTGACTATGCAAATGATTTATGGATTCTTGTGTTTCATACAATGTTAAGTTTACTGCGCATGCCCTATTGAAAATCAGCTATATGAGAAAATACAGTTGAGAAGAGGGTCAGACTTGTACTGCCCTAGGCTTAGAGACAGCACTTGTGTCTGTGTCTTGATTTGAGTGGCAGGGTGGCGTTGGGAGGAAAGTAGGGTGACTGCAGCCCCTTACAAGCCTTCCACGCACTAATTGGGCATCCGCCGACAGAAGACGTCTCGACCTTTTGGGGTCGAACCTAACATTATTTGGCGCCCGAACAGGGACCCGCAGCTGAATCACAAGGAGCATCTCAGCTACGGTGCGGGAACACTACGGCTCGGGATCTGAGATCTTTGGCTGTGGGTCCTGCACTTAGACTGGGTTTTAGAATAGCTAAACTCCTGTGATAGTGGGTCTATTTGAATAGACAAGGAACCAATATACCTTCTGTCGGTTGGATAAGTACACTGTTACTCCGCAAGGAGACATGGAATGAATGTATGAGCCAAGAGAGGATGGTATGTGATTTTATGAGGGTATTGCCGAACTGATCTGTGAAAGCGCCTAACGGGGTCACAGATTATGCTTAAATCCCATACTATCACATAAACCATTATCTGGCTGCTAGCATGAGCCTGGAATAAATCATAAGTCCAGGACAGGATTTGTGTGATAAGCCCGTGTAGTCTGGGGGGAATAAGGTGTGGTAAAACACATCTAGACGGACACTGACCCTATAAGAGTGATGTGGATGACAGTTATTGCTATTGGTTGCATTTGTCTATTCGCTTTGTGGATAGGATACAGAATTGTCATGCATCACAGGAAAAGGCCAGGAGAGCCTTTTAATATGCTAGTCGCCTAAGGAGAAGGCAATGAGGGAAAGAGGTTTTCCCCAATAAGCTACTTAGGACTGGACGGCTAGTATGAGTTAGCTACAGGAAAAGGCCAGGAGAGCCTTTTTAGCATATTAGTCGCCTAGGAGGACGGCAACGAGGGAATAGATACCTTCCGAGGTTTTCCCCAATAAGCTTATGGCATATGGGGTACTTCTGCCTGCCTAGAACTCTGTTGCCAATGATAGTACAAGTAATACATGGTAAAACACATTTGTCCAAAGGGGCCATGCTGCAAGTCATAGACAAATCCTGGATAGCCCCTGGTATCTCCTCTACCGTAGTAGCTTTTGTTCAAGACTGTATGACCTGTGCTTTATACAATCCAGGGAGGACTATACCAGCCCCCTGAAGTATACCCAAAGCCACTCTGTCTGCTCTAGAGAGTCCAGGTAGATTACATAAGCTTGACCCCTTGTTCACGCTATGTGTTTGTCTTGGTGTGTGCTGAGCTCTTTAGGCTGACCTGAGGCCTACCCCATGGGGAGGATGTATTACAGTTATAACATTAGTATGAGAATCTGTCCTCATATGTGCAGTTCTTGTGAAAGTATCTGAAACTAACATGTGGGCAAGTGTTGTCTTTCCTCCCAGATCCAGACAGTATTGAAGGAACCCACACGCTACAGCCTGGAGGCTACGTGTATGTAAAGAAACATACCAGGAAGTCCCTCGTGCCCCGATTTGAAGGACCATATCAAGTCCTCTTGACTACAGCCACTGGATTCATACATCACACTGCAAAAGGGCGGTATCTGACCATGACAATACTTTGGTTTCTGTTTAACTGTCTAATATGTTACATCACAAACTTACATGACAAAAACTGGCTGAATAATAAATTTTTTCCTCAAGGTACCGGAGAAGAGTGTCATAACATGACAGGACATAAAAAATGTAGTGAATCCTCATATTACCAGCCCTATGACCCGACATGTAATAGGTTACTGTGGTACATTAGGACAGAAACCCGGATGGTGCTACATGACTAACGCCTCAAGACTGATTGACATAGTTAATAAACTGATAAATCAACATTCCTCTTATTGGGAACTCCGAAGAGACACATATTGGGTATGTGGAAGGGGGCCTACAAGTGGTTGCCAGTAGGGGTTAATGGTACATGCATCCTAGCCAGACTCACTCCCTCGACTTTTGTGATACCCAGCAAAGATGTTGACATGAGAGCAGTCCCAAGACACATGCTATACCAGAGAGCAGCAGACAACAAGGAAAGAGAGAATGGAAGACCACACGTAGTTCAAATGGGAACAGCCAATAGACTCTTCAGCACTCTATTTGTATACCCCATGATGATGTAAATGTGGGACAAATTAGTTGAGGCCACTGACTACTTTGACGACCAAATATATGATATTCTGGAAATCACTAACACCTCTGTGTATGTACAAAATCAGCTGATGATAGTGACTAACCAGCACACGATAGTTCTTGATTACCTTACAGCTGCTCAAGGGGAAATGTGCCAGATTATAGGCCCCACTTGCTGTCACTACATAGACACCACAGGTACCATCCAGATGCACCACCAACTTGAAAACATACAAAAACTAAGGGAACAGTACGCTAAAGACAATGACAAAAATAAAGATAAATGGTGGGTAGACACTTTCTCCATAATAAACCAAGCCACCTGGTTGAAAGGTATTGGAGGATGGATAGGAG
This sequence comes from Hyla sarda, assembly GCF_029499605.1. Lineage (NCBI taxonomy): Eukaryota > Metazoa > Chordata > Amphibia > Anura > Hylidae > Hyla > Hyla sarda. Next base: position 125,241,736 of record NC_079197.1, read on the forward strand.
GTGCCTTACACTTTATATTAGTTGTTATTATAGCAGTTGTTATTCTTTTATCTTATTTAGTTATAAAGCTTTTGATGATATGTATAAGTCACTGCACAAATAGAATCAGTAAATACTGAGTCTTGTTTACTTCAAATGAATGGGTTAACAAACATTTTATGCTGTTTTCCCAGGATGTAGAAGAAATAAAGATCAGCATTTGTTTCCAGGTTCTCATGTCTCCTCTCTTTCTTTTGTTTCTAGATTGACATCACACCTGAAACACTCTTCCTGGTGAGGATGCCGGTCCATTACTCAGGGGACGGAGCCAATTTAAGAAGACTTTGTTCCCTCGGACAACTCGCGGTCTGGGATAGTACCCGAGGAAAGACCTGCTATACACCTGACCTGGAGGATCCAGTTCTTTCAGATGATGATGTCAAAGGGGGAAATGATGGAATTGGGTAGAGGAGAACTCCATTTTGAACTCCAAGGTAAAGTTTACTGCGCATACCCTATTGAAAATCAGCTATATAAGAAAATACACTTGAGAAGAGGGTCAGACTTGTACTGCCCTCGGCTTAGAGATAGCACTTGTGTCTGTGTCTTGATTTGAGTGGGAGGCTGGCGTTGGGAGGAAAGTAGGGTGACTGCAGCCCCTTACAAGCCTTACACGCACTAATTGGGCATCCGAAGACGTCTCGACCTTTTGGGGTCGAACCTAACAATAGGTTCTATGCATAAGGCTTCGAGGTGGTGTCCACGGATCTTAACAGTCCAGACCAATGCAATGCACCTGTCATTTTTTGATACATGAATATGCTGTATTGCTCACTCATGATTTCACTGTAGATAATAATAGTTGGATTACTATACATTATATGTACTATGTTATATGTATTATTCTATGCAGAGAAGGGGAAAAAAAGCTAAAGAATAATAAATGGATACAGTATGAACTAGTCGTGATTGTTAAGAAGGGAATTATAAGTGAAAACTAAGGAAACGACAGCACTATTATCTATAAGACATAGCTACAAGACTGATACTGACATTTGAAAGCAATAATAGAAATAATAATGGAAAGTAATTATGACAAAATTGAATGATGAACAATAATGATAAATATATTGTTCGATTGTCAGTCAATCAATTTACACATTTATGTATTCCATTCTCAACATTTATGGGATATCATTGTGCTCTTCTGTGATATGTCTATTACATTATTGGCTTCTATTTATTCTTAATCTATATAATTGTGTTTTAGTAACTGGAAGGTTTGTTTATTATTTTATTTTACCCATCATTCACTCATACTATACATCACTCTGTGCTTGCATTCAGTAGGATACTGTCTTTCATTACTGAATTACTATTTTTTTTAACCATATTTCCTTTATTATGCACTACATTAAGTAAAATATTTAATATTATAGCTTAGACTGTATAGTAAATATAATAATAGAATATGTACAGTATATGTGTGTCTCTAGGGTCATACATAAGGATTGGACCCAAGAGTAAAAGCCTGAATCGAAACAACCCAACGAGGCAAAACAATAAGAAAAAACCTTTATGACTGCAGATAACAGTGGAATAAGTTACTGCATTCAGTCACTGAATTATAGCCTGTAGTCTTATGTCTTGGAGTGGAGCAGAGCTGGCCCGGAGAACGGTGAAGGTTCAGGCAGCAGCACCAAAGTCACATAACTCTACTGACCATTTTGGCTGGGTTCACATATGTCCAGCATCTAGCATAGATGAACTCAGCCGAAATCTTGATGCAACTGATGCCACAACTGATGACAACATGCGTCAGTTGTCATCAGTTGTGGAGCATCTGGTGTCCATTTTTTCTGCATGCCGGACACGGGGACGTGGAAAGCTGCGTTGCCCTGTCCAGTGCCGTCTGGCATGTCAACCATCCGGCATCCAAATTGAGATGCCAGATGAATGTGAACTGTCCTATCCAAATGAATGGGATCAGTTCTAGTATCAGTTTTTCTCCAGTGCTTTTTAGCAAGCAATGGAGAGAAAAGATGACTGATGCTAGACGTATGTGAACAGGCCCTAAGTAGAGCTGCTCTGTGTATATGCCAGCTTCCAGCTGCAACAGTAACGAAAAGGCCGTCTGTACAAGGACTTTCATAGACTGTGAGGAGTGCAAGCCCCTCACAGTCTATGGCCCCTATAGCAGCTGCATGGACAGTATCGATATTCCATTCAAGACTCTAGAGACCACCATATTGTTGAACAATCAGTTTTCATGAAACATGATTTTTTAGGGTTTATATTTACCTACAATTATTTTAGTTAATGGGTTAATACTTATGAAAACCTTAAGGAGAATATGTCATCAGAAAAGACAACAGCCCCCAAAAAGTTTTGGTTTTTAAGGGGTTGTGAGGGATAAAAACCAATATATGACTGGGGGTGGTGTAACAATATAAATATAGTCTTGCTCCCTTTCTGGACCAAGACTATTTTTGGGCCTCAAAACTGAGCTTTTTTTTTTTCCATCAGTGCACTGCAAGAGCCATATATTTATTTATTTTCTGGCATTGTAGCTGTATAATGGATTTGAACTTGAAATAAGTTATGGTTTTTATCTGCAGCCTTTATCCTTTTTTAACAGTATCTTTTATTCTTATTTTTGTTAGTGAAAAAAAAAACCCTAGTAGTTCTGCCTTTGTAGCTTTGCATTGCAGTATAAATAACTAGTTAACTACTATGGTCAGTACAAATACAACAGTAACAAATATATATAGTTTTCTTAATGTTTAGCAGTTTTGTAAAACAAAAGCATGTTTTATGGATTCATTTTTGGGCTGCTGCCTTCCAAGGGTCATAGAGGAAGATTTATCAAAACCTGTGCAGAGGAAGAGTGGTGCAGTTGCCCATAGCAACCAATCAGATTGCTTCTTTCATATTCCACAGGCCTCTTTAGAGGCCTGTGGAAAATGAAAGAAGCGATCTGATTGGTTGCTATGGGCAACTGCACCACTCTTCCTCTGCACAGGTTTTGATAAATCTCCCCCATAGTTTTTCATATTGTTCGGTAGCTTTATGATGGCTTGCTTTTTACAGGAAAAAACAAAACAAAAGTTATAACCAGAATTTGAATATTATCATAATAGAAAAGGCACTACAGTGCAGTACATACTAAGAGAACTCCAAAGTGAGTAAGATGGTTACAAGAACACGAAGTGTATTCCTTGTTTGTAAATGTCACTGAACAACCAGATGTGTTCCAACCACCCAAATTATCTGTACCTGTAAACAGAACACAAAATGTACAATCATCATGATCAAAATAAATCAGTAAGGCAAATTATATACACTTAAGATTTAAAAAAAGACTTAAAAAATGTACTGAACTAGCAAATATAAGAGCTATAGGGGTTGCAGAGCTATTAGCCTCAGATCCCAGTACATGGTGGGGTAGTAGGCCAATTGGCACTAAAATGTAAATATTCAATGTTCAAGGTATTACACACTGTGATGGAATATAAAGTGACCTTGTGCACATAACCGCTGTAGTGCTTACCGGAGCATTTATGACTGACAGTGTTATAGGAGGATCTATGACTGACAGTTTAAAGAGGTATTTCAGTATAAAACATAATACCTTAATAAGACTATCACCAAAAGATGTAAAACTTACTATTATAATGTTATCACACATTGAACTGGCTTCAGCATGTTTTTGCTTGAATTACCTCTAACAGGAAGTTATGTAGCCATTTCTTTGGGGTACAGGTATTGCACAGCATAGACATTGGTAAGGCCCCTTTCACACTATAAAAATTCATCCGTAATGAGAGTCCGACATAAAAATCTTGAAAATCGGCCGTTAAACGGCCATTAGAAAATCCCTAGCAGCCGTTAGAAAATCCCATTATAGTCCATCGAATTTTTCTAATAGCCGTTTTAACCCGTCATCACCTGTTCTTAACCCCTTAAGGACCAAGCCCATTTTGGCCTTAAGGACCAGACCAATTTTATTTTTGCATTTTCGTTTTTTCCTCCTCGCCTTCTAAAACTCATTACACTCTTATATTTCCATCCACAGACCCATATTAAGGCTTGTTTTTTGCGTCACCAATTGTACTTTGTAAGGACATCACTTATTTTACCATAAAATGTACAGCGCAACCAAACAAATATTATTTATGTGGGAAAATTGAAAGTCCTAAACTAGTCCTAAACTAGTCCTAAACTTATGACAGCAGTGGGTCATCAAAGTTTCAGTTCCTAACCAAATGAGGCATGTAGACAAGTCTAGTAGTACAGTGGTCATAAAATATCATATGAAATATGTACACGTCAGGGGAGATTTATGAAAACCTGTGCAGAGGAAAAGTTGACCAGAGCAACCCTTTACATTGCTTATTTTATTTTTAAAAGGAAGCAATATGATTGGTTGTTTTGGACAATTGGTCTACTTTTCCTCTGCACGTATTTTTCTAGATTTCCGCCATTATGCTTAAATCCACTATGAACATCTCACCAGTGCTTGGACATTCAGAGGAATTAGCAGATTTGTAAGAAAAACATCACGTAAAATAATGTGACTTACTCTTTTTAGTAAAGTCCCAGAAGGCACACTTCACCGGGTAATCCTCCTAAAAGAAAAGGGAAGATAAGACTTGGAGCAAAAATGTTGTGTTTTATAAATAAACATTCTTTAATCTACGATCTAACAGGTTCAAAACTATCAGAATTGGAAGAGGTTCGGAGTCATGAGGTTTTGTATGTATAAGAAGCACTATTTTTGTAAAAACAACCATAAAAAACACCAGAGATAAAGGACTTACCGTCTATACTCGAGTATAAGCCGAGTTTTTCAGCATGATTTTTCGTGCTGAAAACACCCCCCTCGGCTTATACTCGAGTGAACTCTCCGCCCTCAGTGGTCTTCAACCTGCAGACCTCCAGAGGTTTCAAAACTACAACTCCCAGCAAGCCCGGGCAGCCATCGGCTGTCCAGGCTTGCTGGGAGTTGTAGTTTTGAAACCTCTGGAGGTCCGCAGGTTGAAGACCACTGCGGCCTTCAACATCATCCAGACCCCTCTCACCCCCTTTAGTTCTGTACTCACCTCCGCTCGGCGCTGGTCCGTTGCTGCAGGACTGTCCGGTTAGGAGGTTGTCCGGTGGGATAGTGGTTCCGGGCTGCCATCTTCACCGGGGAGGCCTCTTCTACGCGCTTCGGGCTCGGTCCCGGAATAGTCACATTGCCTTGACGACGACGCAGAGGTACGTTCATTACCAACGTTCCTCTGCGTCATCGTCAAGGCACCGCCTCTATTCTGGGCCCGAAGCGCGGAGAAGAGGCCTCCCCGGTGAAGATGGCAGCCCGGAGCCACTATCCCACCGGACGACCTCCTCACCGGACAGTCCTGCAGCACCGGACCAGCGCCGAGTGGAGGTGAGTACAGAACTAAAGGGGGTGAAAGGGGGCTGGATGATGTTGAAGGCCGCAGTGGTCTTCAACCTGCAGACCTCCAGAGGTTTCAAAGCTACAACTCCCAGCAAGCCCGGACAGCCGATGGTTGCCCGGGCTTGCTGGGAGTTGTAGTTTTGAAACATCTGGAGGTCCGCAGGTTGAAGACCATGATGATGACATGTGGTGATGATGAAGGGGGGTGGGTGGGATTATGACAAGGGGATGATGAAGGGGGGGTGTGTGGAATGATGACAAGGGGATGATGACAAGGGGATGATGACAAGGGGATGATGACAGGTGGTGATGATGAAGGGGGGATGATGACAGGGTGATGATGATGAGGGTGTTAATGACAGGGGGTCTGGATGATGACGGGGGTCTGGATGATGACAGGGGGGATGATGTATTTCCCTCCCTAGGCTTATACTCAAGTCAATAACTTTTCCTGGGATTTTGGGGTGAAATTAGGGGCCTCGGCTTATATTCGGGTCGGCTTATACTCAAGTATAAACGGTATGTGGATATACCTTTACCCTTGTCTTTGAATGGCCACTGTCATTATAAGAATAACTTTTAAAATTCAAAACCAGTTTTATTAAAGACAACAGGCAAAACAGTGAATATACAAAGCAAGTATAGTATATCAATAGTTTTGGTTGGGATCAGAGTTTTCAGGGATCAGTTGATCGAGCCAGGAGAAGTGCACGCTCATTAATGTCTTTCCTGACTTTGTATCACGAGATCGAAACAGTCTCATAATGTAAATCTATAGGACCGTCTTGCTCACCATCATAATAATCAGTCAGGTCTAAACACTCAAACCCCAACTAATAAACACTTTTGACATGTCTCCAGGACATATATTATATATTATGACAAGTACACTTTAGGAAAACAGACCAAAATGAAATGCAAAAATTTTACGTGATTTCACTTTTCTTCTTTCTGAAGTATAAAAAAAGAAAGTAATGAAACTTACTACATTTTCTTTAACATGCCGCAATGTTATGTCTATTGGCTCCATCAGGTTGTCAACATTAATGCCCTCGAAACTGGCACTTATGATGTATGTGTTTAACTCAAGAAACCTGGATTCATAGTCCTGAAAAAGTTATGATTTTAATTATTTTATGATAATAATCCATCAATACGTGATCAAACATTCTGTTAACGTAATCACAGATTCTGATACAATATGCATGATACATTTGTAAAACATTTTAAGGGTACAGGATCTGCTGCATATTTTTGCTGCATATTTTCTTGAGCTGATTTTGCTACCCATTGAAATTAATAGCAGCAAAATTAGCTGCACAAAATATCCAGCAGATCCTGTACGTGTGAACGTACCCTTAAGCATTTTATATCTGTCAGAAGTATACAACAGTAAATAGTGTAATTAAGTGATCTCATGTGCCTTGGGCATATAACATGTACTGTAAACATTTTCTGAAACATAGGGACATCCAGGTTAAGGTCTTAAAAATCCTACTGATAAAATAGAAGCACAAAATTAGCTGTTTCTAAATATTTTTTTATTTCTTTCTTTAATTAATGAAATATCTTAAAAGGAAAACTGTCATCAGTGTTACCCGCACTTACCTGTTGGTACAGGTGTGTAGTGCGGGTGACATCGATGACAACCATACTTACCTGTCCCGGTTCTGTGGTCCCATTGTCCTGCTATCTTACAGTTCCTGCAGTAGGCTTGGGGCATGGATGGAGCTTCCTTACATTACCGCTGATGTCTCTCAGGGCCTGCTCGCAGCAGGGATCAGCAGAGAAACAGCAGCACTGACATCAGGAAGCTCTGTCCGTGCCCCAAGCCTTCTGCCAGAACAGAAAGGACAGAGAAAAATAGTGGGACAAGAGGACCACGGAACGGGTACAGGTAAGTATGGTTGTCATCATTGTCATCCGCACTACACACCTGTACCAAGAGGGTAGTGAACGTAACACTAATAACAGTTTTTTCTTTAATAGGTTCTCTCAGTTGTGTCTTCTAATTCTTGTTTTGTAATGTTAGAAGTGACCTCCGGTAGTCGACGGGATTCAAGGCGCTGAACACAGAATTAAAAGGGAACTGACGTTTATTCACCCATGATGGAACGCGTTTCACAGTACAACTGCTTCATCAGGCATACTCAGGTGAGTACGAACACATTTTATAGAGCCCACAGATTAACCCTTAATAGGAGAATCTGAAAGGGGCCATAATCACAAGATTTAAAAATTCAACAAAATATTGATAAATGTACACATTTATACTAATAAGAATGACATATATAAACCTATATGGATCAATAAAACCCAAAATAATAATAATAATAATAATAATAAATGCTTTAAAAAAAAATCTTGTTTTGTGCCAGTAAGAATTTATAAATGCACTTCTTTTTCACCTGGAATGGTGATAAATGCCCGATGAAGTTGAATTGAACCTTGGCTGATGATATTTCTGCTTGGTCTTGGATTGATTTGGGTAAATGTATAAAAGCTACAGCATTATCAGGAGGAAACTGCTCAAATGTTATCTGTGAAGAAAAACAACGTTTCGGAAAATTACTTTCAGCAAACATATAGATTTCTCTCATCCCCTCGCAATGTCCATACTCCACAGCAGAACATGGACATTGGCGTACTCAAACTATTCATATATTTACACTTTATTTTCACTCAAAAGGGGTTGTTGTCTGCATTGAAAAACCTCTTCAATGCTGAGCCAATCACACCCGTTCACTTCATCATTGTTTACACTGGGCGATGTGTTCCGAAAATTTTATTGCTCGCACAAAAGTTTCAATTAGCCAACCAATGAGTGGCTGATTACCAGGATTGACCGTTTCTAGGAAGCTTCAAATTTCATTTTTTGTATGCATTTCCTAGTGTAAAATCCATAGCATTTGTTGTGGATTTTGGTGAAAATGATGTTAAAAGAAAGAAACAGTTGTGTGAAATAAGCTTTTGTTTTTTCTTTTTCTGAACATCAGCACTTCAACAGTACTTTTCATGGTGGATATTTTGTGGATTTTGATTTCCCAGTTGCAGTCAATGAGAAAATCTGCAACAGATCTGCAGTGTATTTGGGCTGTAAATTGACTTGCTGCAGATTTTAAATACACACTACACACCAGTTAAATTCAAAAGTGCTTCTTTGTGTTAATAGGAAGTAGACAGATACTTATTACAGTATATTCACATGCTATTGGAAAAAATTTCCACGCCAAAAAACAGTTTCCTTCACCTAAATGAGAGCGTCTGCAGCATGTGCAAGGATTTTTTGCATGCACCAGCCAGATAAACCAGACATTTGCAGAAATTTCTTTAACAAATCTGACATGTTTAAATATATGGTAAAAGTTGTGAAAATCTCCATAAAAGGTGAACTAAAGCTAACTATAATAACCGTACCTCCACATTTCCTTCCAGATATGTTGTAACAGTGAAGTAGATTTCTTTAAATTTCTTTGATACCAGTAAAGCCATAGAATTAGCTGTCACATTTGCCGTTTCACCAGTAAAATTTATTTTAAATCCAACTTCCTCCATAAGGTTAAGTATCCTTAATTATAAACAATTACAAATCCTTGGTAAATATTTATGCACATATTAATACAATATAATGATTATATTAATTGTCAGTATTAACAACTTGTCAGTCTCCGCATAGATTACTTTTTTACCCATTCATTCAAACTAATGATGCCCATACAACTTCCCTGCCTTTACCCCTTAACAATCATTACTTAAAAAAAAAATACTAAAGTTTAACTGTAATTAACAATATACAAAGAACAAAAGGCAATCCTGCACTCACCGCCCAGGTACTCTATGTCCAGCTCCTCTCACGGGTGTAGCATCCGACTCGCAGGTGTGTTAGGCGTGGGGCGCTCAGAGGCTTCTGGTGGATTCTTATCCTGGTTTCCATTAATCCTAGCACCACCGGACTACTTATCATCTGTTACCTACCGTATGTATCCTTTTTCCTGTCCATTGGACAGTGGTTATATTAATGTTCATAACAGCAGTGGTGCCACTCAGATTTCTCTCTTTCTCTGATTTTAACTGTAATTAAAGTGATGGTCCAGTGAAAAACAACTTATCCCTCTGCCCACAGAATAGGGGATAAGTATCTGATCATGGGCGGTCCAACCACTGGGAATTGCTTTAATCTTCTAAACAGGACTCAGCTCTCTGAGAAGAGAAAGTGCTGCAAACGGCGTGCACTCCATTCATTCTCTATGGGAGTGCTGAAGGAAGAGACCCGAGTGCTTCACTCGAGCATCTCCGGCACTTCTTCAGAAATGAATGGAGCGAGTGCAGGGGTCCCGTTCAGAAGATCGCAGGGGGTCCCAGCAGTCGAATCACCTGTGATTAGACATGTATAAGATAAGCTGTCTTTCACTAAATCACCCTTTTAACAGTTTTGATATCATTTTTATACACTGATTTTACAGAAAGCATATAAGGGCTGTATACTAGACTATGCCGGTGAAGTCTGTTGACATATGCTTTACCTATAGGAGGCACTTTTTCTGAGAGATCTCTAGGTCTTAGTGGATCTTTATTGTTCCACAGGGTCCACTATAAATGTGTTGGTGCCTTAATACCGTTTATACCATTCAATGCAGCAGCATGTTTCACACTGTGATTTGTAACCAGGCAGAGCCATAGCTGAGTAAGGGTTACACACACACACTCAACACTGTAGGAACCTTCTAAAAGGAATATAACATATAAGGAAAGGGGCTAGTGCTCAGTGGGGGATTTGATCAGGAACTCTCAGTATGTTAAAGGGGTACTCCGGCGCTTAGACATCTTATCCCCTATCCAAAGGATAGGGCATAAGATGCCTAATCGCGGGGGTCCCGCCGCCGGGGACCCCCGTGATCTTGCACGCAGCATCCCAGTTAAAATCAGTCCCCGGAGCATGTTCGCTCCGGGTCTGATCACCAGTGACCACAGGGCAGGCGGCGTATGATGTCACGCCTCCGCCCCCGTGTAACGTCACGCTCCGCCCCTCAATGCAAGCCTATGGGACGGGTCATGACAGCTGTTAAGTATTAAAATCCAAGGGCCATCCATAGAAATGGGATGGAACAAAACAAAAAATAATAGAAGAATAAGCGGCCAATATTGAAAAGCATTTCTGAGGTTGTGGCTCAATCCTTATTCATCTAGCAATAGTTAATAAAAATAAATGACACAGTATAATAGGATACAAACTCACATGTGTATGTTTCCTATATATGTTGTTTTATTTACCTTCTTTAACTGTTGCCAGAGGAAGGAAGATCGAGCCACAACCTCTGAAGCAAATTTCAATATAGGCCACATATTCTTTCATTGTTGTTATATACATTATTATTCCTAAATAAACATTCTACGGAGGGCCCTGGAATTTAAAAATTTAGATTTAATCCATTGCTGCTGTTCAAACACCTAGAATTCTTGCTGCACTAGGGATTGGATGTGGGTTGGGGCGCTACTCCTACCGCTACTGTTTTTTGCAGTTTATAGCTGTGTTCTTCTCTTTCTTTCCTTCTTAAAGGAAGGCAGAGCTTAAGGTACCTTAAAAACAAACTGTGTTCATCTAGTGGTAGGCATTTAGGTATTTGTTAGGAGACAAAAATGCTATTTCATAAAATATTAAGTGGAGCTTTACTTTTGCTTAACATATTAGTCATTAGATGATTGGGGAACTCGCCAAGGTTGAATACTCACTTGTTAGCAAACAGGCGCAGCGTTGTGTTGCCTTTTTGTAAAACAAAGTTTATTACATCCACATGAACCTTAGCAGTTTCAAGATCAATTTCTCCTAATGCAATTATTTCCGAGACTTTGTTGAGAATGATTCTTATATCTTCATCTGGTAAGGAATCTGCTTTCTTTGTCATATTAAGAATTTGCATTGCCAAATAGTTAGCATTTTCTACAAATAAAAAAAGACTAAAAGTAAGCATTAGTTTAATCAGGTACATATTGCTTACTCAATACATTTAGAGGGTATATGTGAAACAGGGTTATGGCCCTATTACATAAGGCAATTATGAGCCAAACAGACTGAAAATCGTCATATGTATTAGGCCCAGCTATCAACTAAAATGTAAGCAAATGCTCATTTATTGGCCGATCACAGGTTTAAAATTTGTCATTCATTGACCACAATTTGCCCAGTGTAACAAGGCATATGCAGCCAAGAAATGACAGAAGTAAAGGGCTGCATGAATGATCTAGCGATCGTTCATGTGGCTCTGGATGCCTGATACCGAGCCGTGTAATAGGCCCAGTAAACGAGAGCCTTATCCCCTAAACACAACTCATGAACCTTGCTCTATATCAATGTCCTGAAAAATATCGAACTCATGCAACTGATCACAGTACAAGAACAACTAAAATTTCTACAAGTTTATTTGTTATATCCATCACCAATGCTACTTGATGTAACCAGCTGCATATCCCTGGGCTGGGCTAGTAGTTATAGTGTCATCATTGCCTGCCATGTACCCACCTAAAGGGGACATGTCAAGCAATACCACTTACAGAACCATTATAACTTAATGTTACATGGCCTATCCTCAGTGATAAGTGCACAGGCATATGTATACGCCACTTTCAACTCCATTTTTATTTTGATCAGACTTTTTGATTGCTTCTTATTTATTTATTTTTTTATGGTATAAAAATTCACCAAAAATGCGCTATTTTGGACTTTTGAATTTTTTTTGCACGTATGCCATTGGCCGTGCGGTTTATTTAACAATATATTTTTGGGGTTCGGACATTTACGCACGCGGCGATGCCACATATGTTTGTTTTTATTTTTATTTACACACCTTTTTTTTAAATGGGAAAAGGGGGGTGATTCTGATTTTTCTTAGGGAAGGGGTTAAATCAAAACTTTTTTTATGCAGTGTTATAGCCCCCTCTAGGGACTGTAACATTGCATATACTGATTGCAGGCACTGCTCAATGCATTGCCATAGGAATGCATTGATCAGTGTGTTCTGCGCTTGATTGCTGAAGCCTGGATTTCAGGCTTGGAGCAATCAAATGCAGATCGGACACTGGGACTGGGAAGAAGGTAAGACACCTCCTGCTATCCTCTCAGCTGTATGGGATGCCGCGATTTTACCGCAGCGGTCCCGAACTGCTCCGCTGAACAAACAGGCAGTGTATTCTCCCGTTTTAGACATCTAAAGGGTTAATACTGGACATCAACCCGATCGGCAATGTCTGGTATTAGCCGCGGGTCCTGGTTGCTGATAGCAACTGGGACCCCGCAGATACGAAGCGCGCTCAGCTTCTGAGCGCACTTCACAGATCAGGAGCAGGCCACAGACGTAAATATATGCCCATGGTCGTTAAGGGGTTAATAGGGATGTACAATTGGTAATTAGGATGGCATCATATGGGCACATTAAGAACATAATCAGAGCCAAAAATGCAGTCAAATGTCAGAGTTTAGGTCAATGCCAGGAGGTTGCATCAGGGACAAAATCAGGAACTAGAGTAGGGTCTGAAGTTAAACCAAGGATCAGGTTACCATGAGGGAATGTCAGTGGCAGAATCAGAAGTCAAGGCAGAAAAATCAGGAACACAGGAAAAGAGACAGTACACAGCAGATCCACAAACTAGTAACCCAATTGGAGCACATAGTTTGATGCCAGCGCCAAGTGTGGTTCACCTAGCATCCCAGCTTCCTGTTGTCATGATGATACCAATAGTGCTGCAAAAGACTGTAGGATGAGATTGCTGCTGGTGTACGGCTTGGCATGTACGCTGCTCAAAAAAATTAAGGGAACACTTAAACAACACACTGTAACTCCAAGTCAATCACACTTCTGTGAAATCACACTGTCCACTCAGGAAGAACACTGATTGACAATCAATTTCACATGCTGTTGTGCAAATGGAACAGACAACAGATGTTGCAATTTGCAAGACACCCCAATAAAGGAGTGGTTCTGCAGGTGGTGACCACAGACCACTTCTCAATTCCTATGCTTCCTGGCTGATATTTTGGTCACTTTTGAATGCTGGCGGTGCTTTCACTCTAGTGCTAGCATGAGACAGAGTCTACAACCCACACAAGTGGCTCAGGTAGTGCAGCTCATCCAGGATGGCACATCAGTGCAAAAAGTGGCAAGAAGGTTTTGCTGTTTCTGTCAGCATAGTGTCCAGAGCATTTAGGCGCTACCAGGAGACAGGCCAGTACATTAGGAAACGTGGAGGAGGCCGTAGGAGGGTAACAACCCAGCAGCAGGACTGCTACCTCAGCCTTTGTGCAAGGAGGAGCACTGCCAGAGCCCTGCAAAATGACTTCCAGCAGGCCACAAATGTGCATGTGTCCACTCAAATGTGTCAGAAACAGACTCCATGAGGGTGGTATGAGGGCCCGACATTCACAGGTGAGGGTTGTGCTTACAGCCCAACACTGTGCAGGACGTTTGGCATTTGCCAGAGAACACCAAGATTGGCAAATTCACCACTGGCGCCCTGTGCCCTTCACAGATGAAAGCAGGTTCACACTGAGCACATGTGACAGACATGATAGAGTCTTGAGATGCCGTGGAGAACATTCTGCTGCATTCTGCACATCTGGGACATCATGTCTCGCTCCATCCAGACTGTCCAGGAGTTGGTGGATGCTTTAGTCCAGGTCTGGGAGGACATCTCTCAGGAGACCACCTGCCACCTCATCAGGAGCATGCCCAGGCATTGTAGGGAGATCATACGGGCACGTGGAGGCCACACACACTACTGAGCTTCATTTTAACTTGTTTTGAGGACATTTCATCAAAGTTGGATCATCCTGTAGTGAGGTTTTCCACTTTAATTTGAGTGTGACTCCATATCCAGATGTCCATGAGTTGATAAATTTGATTTCCATTGATAATTTTTGTGTTATTTTGTTGTCAGCACATTCAACTATGTTAAGACGAAAGTATTTCATACTATTAGTTCATTCATTCATATCTAGGATGTGTTATCTTAGTGTTACTTTTTTGAGCAGTGTATGGTAAAGTGAACTTGGAAAACTGAAGAATGAAGTACATCTTCATGGGGATGAAAACTTTTGTCCTGTTGGACAGTTAAACCATACTTTTCCATATTGGAGCTCTCTAGCCTACTGGAAAAGCTGCGTGGCATGCAGTTCACAGTCATACTTTACCAAGCCATTGGTCTAGCCGCAGGATATTCAAAACTCCTGGACAATCTCTGCAGCCCTTCTACAACCCTCTGCTCAAAAATACTGTGTCACTGTATCGTAATAATAAATAGCAAGAGACACACTTACCTGGTGTTACAGTGAAGTTTTCGAGATCCTCAAATGAACTAGGAACACATTTTGCATAGTTTGGATCTCCCCATTCCGTTGTTAATGTGGTAACATTGATATAACTGAAACATACAAACATCAATAGAATGGGAACATGCAATAGAATTGGATTTTTATGAAACATGTCCACAGATTGTGAGTGTATCCTTACTATAATATAATAATATATAATATTTCATCATTTAATATTTATGTAGTAGATTGACCTACAATTGTTTAAAAAAATCCCTCAAATATGCTAAATCTGATATGTGCATCATTGTTAATATACAGTATATCCAATCACTTTATTTCTACAGTTCATTTGTAATGCCATTGCTCTTACCATTCTCGTGTAGCCATACTGTTCAGGTTTTTATGGCAATGTAAACTGGCCTTTTCTGTTGCATTTGTCTCTGGCCATTCATATGGAAAGTCGTCATAGCTTGTGGACTCACTTCTACAATATTCTGCAGCTAAGAGAAAAAACTGAAATACTAATATGAACATGATTAAACATACAGATTGTGCATAAAAAGCAAGAACTGTTTAGAACTGTAATAATATGTATCTGAATTAAAAATAATAATAATTAATAACATTGCTTTTAAATCCTTATGTTCAGTACCTTGTTTTGGAGTATTTGCCTCAAATGCTCTCCTGTTTGTGATACAGAACCCTTCCTCCTCAATATTAACAAATATTAAGTTGCTACAATCACACTTTTTACAGGTCTGCTAACTCCCGGTATAACTGCTAACTCCATTACACTTTCTAGCTCACATTTCACTTTACAGCCATCCCCTCCACAGTTTTCTGAATATGTGCTGATGTTGCTGTGATAGCCTTAAGCTCTTAGACTTAAGTGGTGACTGACATTTCAAACATTTTCCATTTCATTGGCTTTGTGATTAATAACACATTTGTCTCAATTCCCTGTAATCTGGAGTTCTCTGCCTGATGTTAAGCTTATTCAGTCTTTGATAAAAGAAAGACTACGATGGAACCCAAGAACTGGGGGCAGTGCTAGGTTAGAGCTTTGTGCAGGAGAGAAAGATAGCCTGGACCATGTACCTGCAATCTGTGAGCCTGTATGCTTCATCTAGGGGATCCACATTACGAATGAAAAGTCAATCAAGGCTGTTTCTTGTGTTCTTACTACTGTATGTACACAGTGCGTCCTGAATATAACCCACTCTTCTCTCCATTTATCTTGTCATTACTGTTATAAACAGTAGTTCAGTGCTTAGTGTAACCCTTTCTTTCTTGTGCTGCTGCAGTTTTTTTGTATTTCTGTTCTTATAGCACCTTGAAAAGCGATCATTAACCCCTCATTCTTGATCCACTGTACTGTCTGTCTGTTCAGTTTAGTGTACTTTTATGTCATGGAATGCCTGTGAGTGTACTACTGGCAAACAGCCAGCCCTGGTCCTGACCCCTATAATAGAGAAAATAAAAAAGGAGGACTGTGCACTATAGAAGTACTGTAGCTGCCGGACGCTTAATGAATACATGCTGACAGGTTTTTAAAAATCTTTTGAAATGACAGGTAGTCCTTTAACTAGAAACTTTTTTCTATCCATTTATCTATTATCTATCTATCTATCTATCTATCTATCTGCGGAGTAAGGGCTGTAGTAATGCAAGTACTGCATAATTCTAAACATACACTTATTGTCAATGGACTCAGAGTAGAGAATACAAGAATTCCCAAATTCTCAGTCATCTAACAGTAATCTTATTATTATGCATTTCTAGTGTCAGATTATTAGATAATAAAAGTGTTAAACTGAAATAGATGTGTGAATAGGAGAGCAGATTCTGTGGGATTATTACATCTGTTCCATTCCTGTTTACCATCTCCCGGGTCTGCTCTGTAACACTTGCTTGTCTTTTATTATGTTTTCATGTTAAAATAATCTTGGCTTGTTGACAATGAGTCTTTGGTGCATAAGGGGTCCTGTGCAAAAATTGTAAGTGGTCTTCTAAGTGATCATTGAGCAGCTTCTCTCTGATGACTCTCTACGTCTCATTGCCAATATCTTTAGAATATTACAATCCAGCAGTAATTTTGTGACATTCACACAAAGCAGTAAATAGCAGAACTTTGCTCTAGTTTTATTTTATGATGGCAATGAGTCTCCGTACCTATATTGGCACCGATGTATATGGTATGTCTGCCCCTCCATTAAAGAACATGGGCTGTTCTCGACTAATGACTGTATAATAACCTGTGAACCTAATGAGATGATAATAGAAGTCCCTTCCACAAAAACACAGTTCTTAAAACATTGTTGAAAGTAAAGGTCAAGGTAACATAGTTAATATTTATAAAAATTATATTGATTGCAGTAATCTTTAAATTGTTGAGGTCAATATTCACTATAAACTACTATATAGACTGCAAGCCACTATATACAGATTTATTGAAAACCAAAGCTCAGTATGATATAAATTAATACCTACTCCTAGTTAAAGAAAGTTTTATAATCATACATGTTACTAAATCCTTAAATATTATACTGGAGGAATATTTTAAGTCTTTATAGCCACTGTCTTTCCTAGACTCTTGATGGGTTGGAGATCGTGAGATACCAGGGCAACTGCAGTATTCTAATTTTGACTATACTAAGGATCTAGTCTTGTCTTTTGCTCCTTTTCCTGTGTGACAAACATTAGTGTGTAAGTGTTCAATTCAGGGCCAGATTTACCTATACACATAGTAGACCTGTGCTCATATGCAGCCCAGGAGGATATTAATAGGATATTACAGTGCACAGAACACCAAGAGATGCACAGCAGAAACACTACATAGAAAGACACCAATAAGGGAACAAGGAGAAGGCTGCCCAAGGTTGCCGTTGTGTGAAGAGGACCACAATGTTCTGCTTTACTGTGAGCAGAAAGAGCAGACACGCATAGTAAAGCCAAAAACTACTTATAAAGATTTTCCAACAATGAAACCTATTTTTGACTGCCTGACAAATTAGCATATATTGCTAGATTTATTTTACTAACTTTCTTTGGTCTTTCATGTTTTTATTCTGCTTTTGATGAAAACGGTCTGCATTTTTGTCTTCATTAGCTCAACATCTTTAGTAAACCTGTGTATGCTCTAGCTGGGAATTCAGCCAACTGTATCTCCCTCTCTTTAAGTGGGAGGGGTTATAATCAAGAAGGTGTAGTTAGGGGAAGATAGAGTTGGCTGAATTTCCAGCTAGAGTGTACACAGGAAATGGAAGTCCAAAGTCCTTGACACCAGAGAGGAAGTTGGGCTACAGAATACAGCAAATCAGACAATTTGCATCAAAAGCATAAGAAAAGCATAAAGGAATCCAGAAAGATAGTAAAATGACTTTATTTACCAATATATGATAATTTAATAGTAATTGAATGTCTTCTTGTTTTTTTTTTGTACATGGTAGTAAAGTGAAAGGAAAACACAACACATTGGAACTAAATGATATAAAATTTCATGCTTTTTCACCCTTCATCCCATAAATTGTAATGTTATAAACCAAGCATGAAAATTATGTCTTCCCATTGACTTCAGTACTGGAAAATAACAGGTTTTCTTTCATTTATCTTACATCGCAGCCAATAGAACAATAGATGGAAACATTGATAAGATGGAATATAACTTTTTGGAGAATTTATTAAAAGGATACTCCGCTGCTCAGTATTTGGAACAAACTGTTCCAAACGCTGGAGCCGATGCTGGGAGCTTGTGACGTCATAACCCCACCCCCTCATGACATCACGCCCCACCCCCTCAATGCAGGTCTATGGGAGGGGGCGTGACAGCCGTCATAGACTTGCATTGAGGGGCGTGACATGAATTCATGAGGGGGCGGGGCTATGATGTCAGATTCCAAACGTTGAGCTACGGAGTACCCCTTTAACTCTTCCCTAATGCCATGTATTGTGGAGTACTAGTTTTATATATTACTATTTTTATGCGAATTATTTCTCAAAAAAGAGCAGTGAACGGTATAAACTCATAAGATCATTGTATGAAATATAAACAGTTACCTAATGAGGTCACATTCTTCGCAATAAGACTGTGATTTTGTTGTGCATCAAACCCCTCCATTAGAAGACTTCCCAGTTCAACAGCTAGTGCCGCTGTGTTTTGTGAAGAATTTGCACGGACAATGGATTTGGCTATATACCCTTGGGGACTGAAGTAAATATTGCATATTTATCAAAAAATATGTTTCATTTATCAAATAAAACACGACAGATACACATGATAATTATACTAACTTGGAATCCTCATTGGTCTCCCTTTTCTGACGGCACAATCAAGAAAAAAAATCATTTAAAATCGAATCATAATTTAGAGAAATTTTTTTAATAGAAAGGTTATAACAGAAAGGAAGGAACACAAGACAGAACAGTCCTGATGAACTGACATCATGACTGTATTATCGAAAAGGAAAATAGATCAATGGCACCCACCAGTATTGGAGAACAACTCCAAGCTATATGCAGGGTATCCTGTATACAATTCACTGAGACAATGTGCTACGGTGCTACAGAGCTGTGGGGATTCTATGTACCACCATATGTCACTACATAAGTCACCGTATTACAGTGATATGATTCCCCGAAAAACATGGCATTTAAAGGGGTTTCCCACTGAAAAATCCTTTATCCACAGGACAGGGGATAGATGTCTGGTCACGAGGGGGGGAGGGAGTCTCTAGAACGGGGCCCTGTCTCTCTGCACGTTACAGAGACAGCCTGGGCTGCAGACGCACATGCTCCATTCATTTTTATGCGAGCGCCAGACATGTCCAATTGCTGTATTTGGATATTTTTGCTGCTCCCACAGAAATAAGGGAAGCGCGTATTGTCTGCAGCATGCATCATCTCTAAAAACCGGGGCCCTGTTTTTCCTGTGGATAAGGGAGACATGGGGGGAGATTTATCAAAACCTGTCCAGAGGAAAAGTAGCTAAGTTGCCCATAGCAACCAATCAGATTGCTTCTTTAATTTCATAAAAGCAGTGATCTGATTGGTTGCTATAACTTTTCCTCTGGACAGGTTTTGATAAATCTCCTCCATTATTTTTTACTGAGCAGCCCCTTAAAGGGGAAATAAAATGGAATATGCTTTGATATTCTTCTGGCTGATTCATAAAGCAACAGTGAAAGTTACTGCATATAAACTTGCCTGCATATAAAATTAGAGCTTGTACAGAGCCTTGGAGGTTCTACTGAGTTTTAATAGACCATAGGGGAGATTTATGAAAACCTGTGTAGAGAGAAGAGTGGTGCAGTTGCCCATAGCAACCAATCAGATCGCTTCTTTTATGTTTCACAGGCCTTTTTAAAAAATGAAAGAAGTGATCTGATTGGTTGCTGTGGGCAACTGGTCAGCTTTTCTTTTACACAGGCCTGTATAAAAGAAAATCTCTCCTCGTGCATAAATAAATCATAGTCTTGACCACCTAATCTAAAAACAGTAAAGACATTTTTTTTTTTTTTTAAACCTAGTAGGGAAACAATTAGTCTACTGTTGCTACATCTTTCTTAAGGCCTTTGAACAACCCTAAAAAATGATGATAATAATAATAAATCAGTACTTCACTTGTAGAAACTGCTGAAGGTAGTCATGTATTTTCAATAACTCAGCCTAAGGATTATTCAGCCCACTGTTATAGTCTCTCAACCTCCTCTCCTACACATGAATGTTCCCTATGGGGAGTGGAGGGATAAGCCGCAGCCAGACTGCACTGGTGCTGGCTAATTTGTCTGAAAACAATAGGGTTGAACAGTGAGAATCCAACATGTCCAACCCTTCTTTCCACCAACATTACATTATCTGACAGTGGAGAGTCAGGAAGCATTTAGTCTAAAGTGCATTGGCACCTTAAAGGGGTATTTCAGGATTTTTTTTTATTTGACTATGCTACAGTGGGCTGTAAAGTTAGTGTAGTTCATAATATAGTGTCTGCTTCTGTGCGTGACAGTTTTCTCACAATTCTTAAGTGATTTTCACCCCAATATTTATTTTTGACAGCATACAAAATGACTGTTGTCTCAGATTTTTCCCAGCTTGCAATGCGACCGAGACCTGACTGACTAGTCAGCTGATGACAGGGAGCCTGTCTGCTTCAATGGGTGGAGGGATCGCTTGGTGGGAGATAGATCAACTGCAACTAATGCATCAGCTGTAGGCACACTGATTGAAAACCACAGGTCTTTTGAATGGATGCAGCTCATTTATGTTTCAATTGGTGGGGTGGCTGATGTGTGGGAGGGAGGAAAATGGAATTATGGGATTTGTAGTCAGAAAAAGAAAAGTCAAACAGGAAATACCAGTTCACAAAAAGATAGCCACAGTGTTATGGTAATCTCACAACATAGCCATTTAGTCCCAAGACAAGCGCAGATCCTTCCTAAGCATGCCCATTACTGTCTGCCAGGTACGTACAAAAATCCCCTTATGGTGGAGAACCCCTTTAACTCCACTGCAGCCCAGAGATCCAATTCTACCACAAAAAAAACATTAAGGCTAGGTTCACACTACGGAATCTCCGGGCAGAAAATTTTTGCCCGGAAATTCCAAGTGCAGCCAGTGCCGACTGAATCACTTGGCACTAGGATCGCGCGGACACTGGAGTCTCCAATAGACTGCAATGTGTTCCGTGAGTATTTCCGCCTGAAGAATGAGCCACGCCATTCTTCAGGTGAAAATTTCCAAGCGGATTTTCCATTCACAAATTCCGCTTCACAAATTCCGAAGTGTGAATTTGTGAACAGAAACCCATTCACTATACAGTACATTTTAGCAAGCGGAATTTCTGCCTGCAATTTCTAAGCGGAATTGCAGTCGGAAATTCTGTAGTGTGAACCTAGCCTTATTCTACGACAAAAAAAACATTTATGTTTATGTCTCAATGAAAGTTATACATAACAATTCATCTATAACAAAAGATCTTATAGCCTTTTACCTTTTTATAGTTATTTTGTGTATGGACATTCCCAGGATCATTACTGCAGCATACATTAAGATAATAAGATCAGGAGTTAAAATATTGATTATAATGAATCATCAGAAGTATATCCGGAACATGGAAAGAGAATGAAATGTTATATATACAGACATGATTAGAATCAATACCCAATAGTAATCATTTTTGTAGTATTCAATATAAGATTGTTTATTCCCAATTCTCATATCATAAAATGATCATTATAAGACAGAATAACATCACAAGGTATATTGATGATATCCAGAAATCTACATACATAAAAATTCTGCTTACAATATGGAAGGGGCCTCTTATTGACATTATGATTACAAATGACAAAGAACCTGTAACGCCCACATTCAAAGGTAATATGCCCCCTTTGTTCACAGTACATGTGAGCGTGGGTCCACACTGCAGATTTACTGTTACTGGTAGTTTTCTGATTGAAACGTTCAAAACAATCTGTTTTTATATATATATATATATATATATATATATAATTACAATAATACTGCTTTTAGAGTTTATTTACACACACTGGGTCCGCAGTTGTGGATCTGCAGTGGTAAAATCCGCAATTGTGGATAAGATTTGCCTTGTAAAATTCAAGTCTGAAAAAGCAGAGTTTACAACTTCAAAACTGCAGTGAATCCTGTGTGACTGCACCCTTAAAAAAATGATCAAACTTTTTTTGAACAAAATATGTATTATTACAATTGCCCTATTCGGACCACCTATAACTTCTTATTTTTCTGTCTATGAGGCTGTTTGAGGTCTCATTTTATTTGTGCCATGATCTGTAGTTTTTATCAGTACCATTTATGCATATATGTGACTTTTTGATCACTTTTTATAAAATTTTAGTATGGAATGTGATGTGACCAATAATCAGCAACATTGAAATTTGGTGTTTTTTTTTTTTTTTTTGCGCTAATGACGTATTGTTATATTTTAATAGCTCTGACAATTCTGGACATGGCGATACCAAATATGTTGTTGTTTAGTTTTTTGAAGGGGATGTTATTAGAAAAATGGGAAAAGGGGGAGATTTGACATTTGTATTAGGGGATAGAGCTTTTTTTGAGATATATATATATAATTAGATTACTAAAGTCACATTGGGGATTTTAATTAGTATTTATTAGATTGCTAATGCTGAACAATGCTATGTTATGTATAGCATTGCTCAGTTATATTGGTGCTCAGTTACATCAGCACTCTGCTAGCTCTGAATGAGGCAGAGGCATTAGGAACAATTGCTCCCCCTCAAAATCACATTGCAGGGGTGCCAATCAGCTTGCTCCTGTCAGAAACATCTTAAATGCCGCATTTTGGACATTTAAGAGGTTATTGAGTGACATCTGAGTCATTGTTGATGGCGGCTGCAGCCATCACTCACTGTCTATGAAGCGAGCACAGATATTGCGCTTGCATCATAGATTCTGCATGCACTGCATGATGTACATTTACGGCATGGTGTGCCAAGTACCAGATGACCATGCTGTACACGAACGTCATTTGTAGAATATAGGTTAAGGTCCTTTTAGATGGGCTGACAAGGGAAGGATAACAAGTGCCATTCTTGTTGATCAGTGCTTTGCACAGCTCGATCAGTCATGCCAACCTTAAAGGGGAACTCCGGTGGAAAACATTTTTTTTAAATCAACTGGTGTCAGAAAGTTAAAACAGATTTGTAAATTACTTCTATTAAAAATTATTTGTCCTTCCAGTACTTATTAGCAGCTGTATGCTACAGAGGAGATTATTTTCTTTTTGAATTTCTTTTTTGTCTAGTCCACAGTCTTCTCTGCTGACACCTGATGCCCGTATCAGGAACTGTACAGAGCAGCATAGGTTTGCTATGGGGATTTTCTCCTGCTCTGGACAGTTCCTGATACGAGCATCGGGTGTCAGCAGAGAGCACTGTCAAAAACATTTTTTCTCTGTAGCATACAGCTGCTAATAAGTACTGGAAGGATTAAGATTCTTAAGTAAAAGTAATTTACAAATCTGTTTAACTTTTTGGCACCAGTTCATTTAAAAAAAAAAAAGTTTTCCACCGAAGTACCCCTTTAACATCATCATTGTTGGCCACAAATGATCTGCATACAAAGGGCAATGTGCAGCTGCTGCAGATTTTATTGGCTTCATCCAATCATCCAACAAACATGCGTTTGCCCATTTGTCGGTTAATTGCTGGGCCTTTTATACTATCCAGTTATCAGGAATAAGCGTCCCTACAAATGCACATTTGCCGATAATTGTCCAGTGTAAAGGGCCTATAGAGTCTGATATCTCCCTACAGCCTTTATTGTTTGCATGGAGCGTCATCTGGTGAATTTGCATTTGAAAGTGTGTGTTTTCTTTAACCAGGTATTCTGGGTAATCTGATATAGAAAAAACAATTCCATTGTATTATAGCAGCTCATTAAGCTGTTAGGAATGAGTCTGGAGAATAAGCTTTCTGAACTGTAAATGCTGCTCTGAACAGACTGTAGCTCATGATTAATATACAGTAAGTCAATTAAATTATTTACAATATTATTTAACTTTCTTTTGTTAAATAATTAAATCCATATATACATTATAGCATGATGTTCAAAGGTAAGCATACATCTAAGCTAGGGCTCCATGGTGACATTCCCATTACCGATTAGCAGAATACAACCTTAACATTAACCTCTGGAAGAAAAGGGTCAGAGATTCTTGCAATGGATGCAAGTTACATGTGACTTTTTCCTCATAGAGAAACATTGAGATCCCTATGCCTTAATGTCATATATTTTAGATATTATTACAATTTTTAATTTTTTAGGCAGCTTTGATATAAACTACTTTTTCAAAGTAACATAATGTTAATCTCTGTAAAGGTAATTTTACCAACACGTATATAAGTTATTCTGATGGATCCCACAGTGACAAATTCCAACCTGTCCGTCAATCCCTGGCTCTGTGACATCCTCATGTGATCCCTATGATGTAGCATCACTACAATAGGCATCAAGATAATTTGGCTGTGTTCTAGTTTCCAGCAATGTGGGTGACCAGGAACACTGCTGCTGCTCCTTTATTCTGAAGACTGTGGTGGCATCAGACCCACCCTCTATCAGTAAGTGATGGCATATGTTAGAGACATGCCATTGCTTACCATCCTGGGAAGACCCCTTTAATTTTAGAGATGGGGAGAGTTGTTTCGCTCATCCCATTATTGAGGATACATACCTCTCGGTTTTAAATACAATAATCTGAACTGCAGCAAATTCTGTGTTGTTAAGAAGTTGGTTCATCTGAGAAAAAAAACCATACAACAATTATAGAGGGAAAAATTATGATCTGACTAAAGAGTCTGTGTTAATTGTTATGTTATTTTAGTTTTTTGTAAGATAAATCTAAATGGCTTTGATTGGCTACTAACATGGAAGGTTCTACTAAGGCTGCATTCACACTACGCTGCCTACAGCTGGGAAATTTCAGAACCGGGAGCTCCTGTATCCCAGCCGGACCAGCTCTGAAACCCGTTCACCCAATCGGAGTTAGACAGTGACTTTGATCAGCTCATTTTTGCCCCGTATCCAGTTTTGTGACCGGAATGTGAATGAGAAGCCGCGCAGTTCCGGCTGGGATATGGGGGCTCCCAGTTTAGAATTTTACCAGCCAGACCCTGGAGCCGTTGGCAGCAAACATAGTGTGAATGCTGCCTAACAGAGGAGGACAAGCACCCCATGACTGTCATAGATGTGACAGTGCAAACATCACATGGTCCCTCTGCATGGTTGGAAAGTTGTGAGCATACTAGGGAGCATTATTAATAGGATTATTTTGGACACCCATTTGGCGAGCGATGTCCCCACAATTAGTGAGAAACTTTGTCTTACATGGTTGGGAGTTATGTTTTTTGAGACTAATGCCATCTGTCTGTTCTTTCTCTTGTTTCAGTGGACAAAATTCTTACCGTATTTTGTATAAGGGAAAGAGCCATATGTTCATCCATCAGTTGTGTGCTTCGGCTTATGAACTTTATTTGAACAACATAGAAAGTAACTAAAAATAAATCATATGGGCAGAGAAAAATTAGAAATATGAGGTACACAAAGTTCAAGAAATATATTGTATACTAATGATTATCAGTCCTGTATAACATTGTCAGGTTTTGTTATTTTCTGAGGCAGTATTAAATGGTAACTGTTACCCCAAAAAAATGTTTGACACATCCTACAGGTTTCAAGTGGCTACTTTGAGTTATGTATTATGTTATTATTTTTATTTTATAATTAAGTTCATATTACAGTAGTGAAGCACAGATAGCAAAGATCACAGTAGAATTTCTGGACGGAATCCACCTGAAAAATTCTGCTCGGAAATTCAGTTGCAACAGAGTCCATTGTTTTCAAAGGAATTCTGCTGTACCATGAACACAGCAGAATTCCTGCGGCAAAAACATCTACAATGAAAGTTCAAATTACGGACTCTGCAGAAAGAATCGGCTCTGAAATGCATTGCCGTCTATGAAGAAGGCGCATTCCCCAGCAGTCATAGTGCCAGCTTACTCCCCTTGTGTTATTTTTCATTGTGAGATCAACCCCGGCTGGGTCCCTTTTCAGTTTCATGGTCTGTCTATATCATATGTAAACCCTTATATTATGGTATGTCAAAATTAGAGATGAGCAAGCAAAGCCCATATAAACTGATCTCACTCAGAATTTTGCCTAAAATGTTATTTGTCAAAAATTAGAACTTTGCCATGCTCAGTTTACTCGAGTCTGGCAACAGAGCTATTATAGAGAAGGGATGAGAAACACATGGCATTTTGGCACCATTTTAGCATAGGTTGAGGTAGGAAAACTGAGATGAAGTCTGAGTAGCCCAGCATACTTTGCAGCTAGCAGCAGGATCACATGATTACAGATTAGCCAATCATTGCTTGCATACAGCTGCCCAGGCTAATCAGGAGACAGCATAGGGGTGGGTCTAAAAGGAGTGATAAACCCCTATGCACTGCATTGCTGCCACCATCTTTGATAGAGAGCTTAGCAGTAAGCAGTGCACAGAAGTGTGGTGACCCAGTACAGAATATAGTATTCTGCCTATCCTGTGTGGCAGATGTTGTCTTCAGTGTCTGTCTTGGGCCCACACTACTCAGGACTCAATATAATGCAATGTTATGCTATGGATAATGTTCTGGCATTTTCTGTGTACCTGTTGCTTTATGCCTGTTAGAAACCTGTTGTTAGGGGAGTATGCATGTGATAAACCATGTGACTTGTTAGCCAAATGGGAATCCTCCAAATCTTCCCCTTATATAGTGTGGTAGAAGTCCAGAGTTCAGTTCAAGAGAGGAGAGAGTTTAGCTAAGGTGCAGTTTAGAGAAAGTCTGAAGAGAGAGTGTGAGGTGTTCTGAGGAGGCATCAAGTCTAATCCTGCAACCACGCATCTTCTAAAGCGAATCCCCACCACCCAGGTGAATGTCAAGCCTAGCGGTAAGCACTAAAGTCCCGGGGAACCAAGTCAGTCATTCAAGCCAGTCATACAAGTCAGTCATTCAAGTCACTAAGGGGTGGCCATACAGCAAGTCAGTCATATACAGCACAATTAACTACAAGTCCCAGAAAGATGATAAGCTTCCAAGATTTACCCTGCACCTTCATACCAATCTGAGCTGTAATGGATTTTACATCTATCCTGCCTCAGTAAAGTCAGTTTTTTCATAACCTTGTGTCGGAGTACTTATTGCCCCATGCCTGGCCCAGGAGAAGCTGGATCAACCTCGGATGGTATTTAGGTTAACCGTGCCCTGGCATCACGAAAAGGTTAATTGCACATTACCGTCACCACAGAAGAAATATGGAACTACTGATTCCAGAAAGTTTTCACGCTACAATACAAAGCATTTTGAGCATGCCCCTCTGGCAAACAAGGTGCAAAAGTCAAAAGTCTCTTTAACAAAAAACTAAAAGAAAAAACCCTTATGTTTGTTGAAATTAATCAGTCATGAATCAGTGAGGAATTTGGAACTCTTGTGCCTATGTCTTTTGATGAGTTAGTACTACCACTACCTGCTGTCCATGGGATACAGATACCATCAGTCCACCACTGCCTGCTCTCCTTTTGCTGCTACAACTATCATCAGTCCACCACTGTCTGCTGTGCTCTGGTTACAGCTACCACCAGTCTACCGCTGCCTGCTGTCCACTGGCTACAACTACCACTAGTCCACCACCCTTGCTGCTACTACTACCAGCCTGGCCTACAAATACACAACCCATAATCCTTAATATTTTTATGCTTTTATACAAAAGCTATTTCTTCTTCACTCTTTTGTATACCAATCCTGTTGCAACTCTCAAAAGGGAGAATTTTTTGATCGTTTGGAAAAAGCCATTGCATCTTCTGATATCTCCATGTGCATTATAACATCGGCAGGCATACTACCTCAAACTGGGACATGCAGCTTTGTTTTAGTGTTAAAAAGCAATGCATATACAAAATCTGCTAGTGCACTGTTTATAAACAAGCTACAGTATTAGTTTTCGTGGGTTACCGCAAGTCGCCATGACTTTGGTATTAACTTAGCCTTAACACCACTTTAACACAACTTGAATACATTCCTATGTTATACCGGTCTTTAGAACTCTTATGCAATGTTATAAATGTGTTTTAAGAGTAATTGCATTGACAATTCATGTAGAACTTATTTGTGACAAACCAAACTTTGTGGAAAAGTTCTAAACTTTTCAAAAGCTTTTTCAAACTCTAGTCAAAATGTGTATACAGTGTTCTAAACAAGATAGAGTTAAATAGGCACTCTCATTAAAATTAGAGTTTTTTTTATTTATGTTTAAAAAAGTTGCCACGAGGTGTCTGCCTACTTGTCCAGAGTACATTTTCCCCCATCTCTTGCACAGACTTTGGACTTCTGCTGGCCTGGCAGAAGTCCAAAATCAGAAAATGCAGCCTTAGCCAATCATAGTTCATCTCACACTGAACTGCTCTGGGCTGTGTGCAACAGAATGAGGGAGGAAGTTCTCTCCTGTATCTGCTTCAGGTGATGTCACGCCTGCTGGGTAACGCCCCTTCCCAGTCTGTGAATCTGACTGAGACTGAGCAGAAAATACAGAGCAATATAAAGGCAGAAAACGAAAAAATAATAAAAATAAAGGCAGGGGGTGGTTTATCATGATGGGGGCAGTGAACTGGGAGGATTATAAAATTTAACAAGATCATGAGAGGTTCTCTTTAAAGACTTTCTACATAATCTAGTTCCAAATGTGGGCAACATTAATCTTCTATCACTTACCTACATTTGCTGGCAACAGTATTGTGCTGTTTGTGGAGGGGAAATATGTGGTTTCTGAATGTGAAACAGGTGATTCTGTCACCCCACTAAGAGTAATATGTGGAGATGTAGATAAACTACTACTTGAAGTATTCACAGTTGATGGTGAGGAAGAGCTCGAGAAAGCACTGGATACATTAGTAACGGTTGATGGTGAGGAAGAGCTCGAGAAAGCACCGGATACATTGGTAATGGTTGATGGTGAGGAAGAGCTGGAGAAAGCACTGGATACATTAGTAACAGTTGATGGTGAGGAAGAGCTCGAGAAAGCACTGGATACATTAGTAACAGTTGATGGTGAGGAAGAGCTGGAGAAAGCACTGGATACATTAGTAACAGTTGATGGTGAGGAAGAGCTGGAGAAAGCACTGGATACATTAGTAACAGTTGATGGTGTTGCAGACTTAGTTGGTGGAGATGTAGTCGTAGTCTGAAGTGTTGTTCCAGTCATGGGCTTAGACATTATATCAGGCTGTGTGGAGATGATAGGAGCTTTTGTACTTACAACCTGAGGATCTGCAAATAACACAACATCATTAAAATAATTTGGACATGTTTTATGTAGAACAAATGTTTATAATATCATGGCGAGAATTTATCATATGCAGCGCTTGCGCTTACTTCTGTGGGCAAGTTTCAAGTGTGCAAACATCAATTTGTATAATGAATTTGTACAGTTCTGTAAATGCACTTTTTGCATGTATGGTTTATACGTCACCTATTGAATGGAGTTGCACCAAAAAATTAGACTTTTCAAAAAGTCACATATACCCTGTTTCCCCGAAAATACACCCTACCCCGAAAATAAGCCCTAGTTGTATTATAGGGGGTTCGCTGCAATATAAGCCCTACCCCGAAAATAAAACCTAGGCCAGTGGTCTTCAACCTGCAGACTTCCAGATGTTGCAAAACTCCAACTCCCAGCATGCCCGGACAGCCGTTGGCTGTCCGGGCATGCTGGGAGTTGGAGTTTTGCAACATCTGGAGGTCCGCAAGTTGAAGACCACTGACCTAGGCAATGCCCGGGCTGCAAATATTAAAAAACACATTTTGACTTACCTTCGTTTTCCGTTCCCCCGTTGCTAAGGAACCGGCCTCACTGTTCTCCGCTGCTCTTGCTGCTTCCTGGTGTTGGGACGTCTCAGAGCCTTAAATGTTGTTCAATGTACATATGGTACCGTAAATAAATAAGCCCTACCCTGAAAATAAGTCCTAGTGTGTTTTTGGTGACTAAAATGAATATAAGACCCAGTCTTATTTTCGGAGAAACACGGTAATACAGGGGGCTAAAAACACAGTACACTGAAAACATGCCCCTATTATACTGAAGTCGTGGCAAGGATTTGACTTTCATGAATGTTTGATAATCAGATCATGTATGAGTGATATGAGTGACATTTTGTGGTGCTGAAATTAACACTTTAAACCCCTAGCATATGGTGGTGCTAAAATTAACACTTTAAACCCCTAGCATAACAACTAGATAGATGGGGGTCGGGTCATTCCCGTCATTCAAGGGACACAGGACCCTGTTCTAGCAATCAGAACTTTACTAATCCAGCAGTTTTTTTTTAGGATCAGAATAGCAAACTTGCTGTGCTTTCCTATACAGCAGAAAAAATGATGCTGATACAGTATATATCAGCCCAGCAGATACCAAAAGGAAATTCTAGTGGTACCAATTAAAGAAGATGTCTTATCTCCTGCGGACAGGGGATAAGTTTTAGATCGTGAGAGGTCCGACCGCTGGGGCCCCCCTCAATCTCCTGTTCCGAGCCCCGGCTCTCCCCGGGAGCTCCGTGTCAATACCCACGCCCGAAGCGGGGATTGCCACGCCCTCTCCATATATCTCTATGGGAGAGCTGAACAAAGATGTATGGAGGGGGTGTGGTGGCCTCTGCTTTGGGCGGGGTTTTGATGCCCAGCTACCAGGGAGAGCCGGGGCTCCATACAGGAGATCGCGAGGGGCCCCAGCGGTTGGACCCTGCACAATCTAAAACTTAACCCCTATCGTGCAGATAGGGGATACGCTTTTCTGTAGTTTTAAGCATGAGCTGTCTTCTTTAAAGCCATAGGGAATCCATGCACCTGGTTGTCATATACCTCAGTAGAATTCGTGGCACGTTTTCCTCAAATACATACTCATATTTTAAACAGACATGTATTGGATAGTCACAGATGGTTAGTTGCAACCATAGCTGTAACTATTGCTAACCCTAAATGGCTGTGGAAGGAGGGGGCAGTGGTTGCAGATGGCGGGTTATTACCTGGCGTTGTCTTGCCCTCAGGTGACTCCTGATGTATAGAGGTGCTGTTCCAAGATGTTATTGGCACCGCAGATGTTGTTCTCAGTCCTGGTGGACTGTGATATGTTGAGGATATATTACCAGTTGTAGATACATTATTGCCAGTTGGTAAATCAACACTAGAATTAGTTAGTAGATCACTTCCAGATAAGGTCTCTGTGGTAGCAGCTGTAGTAGAGAATTTAGGTTGGGCTGATGTGCTTGTCGGCATAGTATTAGGCAGCTGTGCAGATGTCAAGTTGTCACTGGTACTGCTGCTAGTTGTCTCCTTCTGAGTTACTGATGTGGAGAGAATACTAGGAGTGATTGTTCCAGAAGTGGCTGCAGGTAAGGTCTCAGTGGTTACTGAATTCTCTGGAGAGGGTGTTGATGCCCTGGTAGAAGTTGTGCCTGGATACAAAACACATTTTGAATTAACATTGTACTCTATTTACAGTATGATTCCTTGCAGTGGAGTACAATATGCTCGTAAATGGCCAATGTCTACTCATAGTATCTTTGTGAATGTAGAAATTAAAGTAACATGATAAGGAGAGAAACTTATACAAGATTAGCAGACATGAACATGGGGATAGGAAGTATTTGGGAATACGGGTAAGCAGACAGGTCACTGTATGGCCAACCTAAGCTCTTTAGAGCAGACCTGTCATCGGGGTTTTAGGATATAAAGTATGGGAATGGCTGTGTAGGCCTTTGACCCCGAATCAGTACATACCGCTCATTATTTAACTGACACCTCCACAGAGATATCATAAAGAAGATATAAAAATTAGACTTCGGGGCCCACTGAGTGTTCCCCTTCACCACTTAGTCACTCCCCTCTATGCTCTGGTCACCCTCACTATGAACCAGATTGACATACATTATGCTGTATTGTCACCCCACCGCTCCCCAGTAATCTAGCATCCAAGGAGAATGCCCAGTGGGTTTCAAAGCCTAATTTGTATATCTTTTTTAAATCTGATATCTTGGGCTGGAGGGATCAATTAACTAATGAGAGGTATGGATAGATTTAGGGTCAAAAGTCCTATTTAGCCATGGCTTTACTTTATACCCTAAAAACCTGCTAACAGGTCTGCTTTAAAGGGGTATACCCTTCGGAGCATGGTATCTGCTATTCTCAGAATATAGAAATAACATGCTGATCAACTAGGGTCTGACTGCTGGGATCCCTACTGAATCATAGAATGAGGGGAAATTGCACTCAGGAATGAAGAGAGCACACCGCACAGTAATGGCCAGCACCCCATGTATTCTCTATGGAACGTTTGAGCATTGCTGAGTGCTGAGCTATGTACAGGGGATGCACAGCTGGGAATACCTATTTAATGACACTTTTTTGTGTGCCTAATAGGTTTTGTGTCCATATTGTGCTTATATAAAAGCAGCCTAACTCTAGTAAGTAAAATGTATGGACTGAGAAGGATAGGAGAAACTAACATACAATAGCATGTGTGCTCTCAATTTTTAGGACAAGCATTTTAAGAGTGATTTAAAGGTCTGATTAGGGGTGTATTCACATGTACAGTATCCTGTATATTTGACTAGCAGGATTTAAAGCTGCAGATTTTATGCTGCACATTTCAATGAAGCTGAACACAGCTTCAAATCTGCAGCATCAAATCCGATGCATAAAATATGTGCAGGATACTGTACGTGTGAATACACCCTAAAACTAGGTTCACATCATATTTCTGCATTTATTTTTTTACAGAAAGCAGGTGGCTGGAAAGTGGGTAAACAGAATTACAATGCAAGTCTATAGGACTTCTGTATACTACCCAGCTGCATAGAGCAGAGATGAAGGGCACAGGACTTGCTGTATACTTCTGCCCCAATCAGTGGTAGTCTCAGCTCCCAGACCATCACAAATACAAACTTCTGACAAGTCACTATTTCATGTCAGAAGTTTGTTGTAATGAAAGGTACACTTTATGGGGGTACTCCGGTGCTTAGACATCTTATCCCCTATCCAAAGGATAGGGGATAAGATGCCTGATCACGGGGGTACCGCCACTGGGGACACCCGTGATCTTGCACGCAACATTCCAGTTAAAATCAGTCCCCGGATGTCACGCCCCCTCCCATAGGCTTGCATTGAGGGGCGGAGCGTGACGTCACATGGGGGCGGAGGCGTAACGTCACACACCGCCCGCCTGGTGGTCGCCGGTAATCAGACCAGGAGCGAACACGCTTCGGGGACTGGTTTTAACTGGGGTGCTGCGTGCAAGATCACGGGGGTCCCCAGCGGCGGGACCCCCGTGATCAGGCATCTTATAAGATGTCTAAGCGCCGGAGTACCCCTTTAAGACTGTGTTGCTGTTTTTCCTGGTTTTTTTTTTCTGAAGACAGTCTCTATTTTGTCAATCCTGTTTAAAAAAAAGTGATCCTAATGGAAACTTGTCAAACACACTCATTTAGCCATGACAGATATCCCACTGAAAACCGATGTCTGTCAAATGGATCTGATAACGGATCCATTTCCAAAAACAAAAGTCAAGTGAAGATTAATACAAGATAGCCAGAAGTGAACAGACCCTAATTCCAAGCTTTAGGACAAATACTGTTAATAAATCATAAAATAATGACTACTAAAGGAGGCACAGAGACAGCAATCATACCCAGGACCTCAAGCCTAAGTTGCCCAATGAAACATCTGGCACATTAGAAAATAACAGTTTAACAAGTGACCTGTGATAGATAGTGGATCCCTGTTATATATTTCGCATTGGAGCCCAGAATCCTCAGACTATGGCTATTTATCATCATAAACCTAAATAATAAAGAAGTTATGGCAGCTATCAGGTTCTTCAGTAATGGACAAAATGTAGGTAGTACATACCAAGAGTTGGGGTCGGAGTAGTTGTACTTGCTTCTGGTGTTGGTATAACTGATGCATTTGCTGATTTAGGAACAAAGAAAAAAAAAAATCTTAAAGTTTGCAAAATGTGTATAGAAGTGTACATAAAAAGACAAAGGAGGTTTGGTTTAGATAATTCCTGCCCATACTGTATCTTCATAGCATTAGACTCATAAATGCGTTGCTTCTATCTACTTGTCTTTCATTCGTACAGTATTTTGTCCTATATTCTGTGAAATAAATATTTAACCACTTAAGGACCAAGCATTTTTCTGTTTTTGCACTTTCGTTTTCCTCCTTACCTTTTAAAAATCATAACCCTTTCAAAAAAAACATATGAGGGCTTTTTTTTTTTTTTTGCACCACCAATTCTACTTTGTAAAGAGTCATCAATCATTTTACCCAAAAAAAACTACGCCGAAACGGAAAAAAAAAATAATTGTATGACAAAATTGAAGAAAAAATGCAATTTTGTAAATTTTGGGGGCTTCCGTTTCCACACAGTTAATTTTTCGGTAAAAATTACACTTTATCTTTATTCTTTATTAAGTCCATATGATTAAAATGATACCCTACTTATATAGGTTTGATTTTGTCGTACTTCTGGAAAAAATCATAGCTACATGCAGGAAAATGAATACATTTAAAATTGTCATCTTTTGACCCCTAGAATTTTTTAATTTTTTCGCATACGGGGCTGTATGTATGTATATTTTGCCACGTGATCTGGTTTTTATTGGTACCATTTTTGTTTTGATCTGACTTTTGATCGCTTTTTATTAATGATATATTTTTATAGTTCAAACATTTACGCACATGATGATACCACATACCATATGTTTATTTTTATTATGTTTATATATTTTTTATATGGAATTTGGGAAAAGGGGGTGATTTGAACTTTTAATAAGGAAGGGGTGAATGTGTGGTTTAAAACTTTTTAAATATTTTTTTTTACTTTTTTAGTCCCCTTAGGGGACTTTTAGTAGGAATCATTAGATTCCTCATACAGATCAATATGGTTCCATAAAACCACATTGGTCTGTGAGCTCTGCGCTCGATTGATAAAGCCTGGTCCTGCCAGGAGACCTACCTAAGCAGTGGATCGCCCCCCCCCCCCACGATCGCGCAGTGGGGGGGGGGTCGATTCACTCCACTGGACCACCAGGGAAGGGATAAAGGCACCTTTAGACACCGCTGTCAGCTTTGACAGCGGTGATCTAAAGGGTTAATAGCCCCCCGTGGAGATCACCGCATGTGGGCTATTAACTTCGGCCCCCAGCTACAGAAATCAGCTGGGGGCCGGCCGGTATGACGCAGGCTCGAGCCATACCCAGTTAAAGGCACATGGACGAGTATAGACATCCATGGTCGTTAACAGGTCAAAAAGTACCTATCATCATCTAAACTCTCCCAAATCCCCCTCCCATCTGTCCCTGACTCAAACTCACTCTATCCCTGTAATTTGTATGAAAACCCCATATCAATACCTTTTTCACCTCCTGTTCAGCAGCTCAGTCTCTTGCCATGTGTGAGGAGGAAGGGGGTGTGGCCCGGCAGGCACAACGTCATTTGAAGCCTGCCAGGCTGACTTCCGTCCTTCTTCCTCTATGCTGCGATCCCTCTCGGGAGCACGCATTGAGCCTGTGAACACAGCACGGCCGGCAGATCTGAGTCTCCTCCTCTCTTCTGGACATAAAGACAATGATGGGATCATAAATATAACTAATTCATAGTTTTATATATATATATATATATATATATATATATATATATGTTACGCCGAGCGCTCCGGGTCCCCGCTCCTCCCCATAGAGCTCGCAGCATCCTCTCATTCGCAGCGCCCCGGTCAGACCTGCTGACCGGGTGCGCTGCGATATTACTCCCAGCCGGGATGCGATTCGCGACGCGGGATGCGCCCGCTCGCGATGCGCATCCCGGCTCCTGTACCTGACCCGTTCCCCGTCTGTGTTGTCCCGGCGCGCGCAGCCCCGCTCCTTAGGGCGCGCACGCGCCGGGTCTCTGCAATTTAAAGGGCCATTGCGCCACTGATTGGCGCAGCAGGCCTAATCAGTGTCATCACCTGTGCACTCCCTACTTATACCTCACTTCCCCTGCACTCCCTCGCCGGATCTTGTTGCCATTGTGCCAGTGAAAGCGTTTCCTTGTGTGTTCCTAGCCTGTGTTCCAGACCTCCTGCCGTTGCCCCTGAATACGATCCTTGCTGCCTGCCCTGACCTTCTGCTACGTCCGACCTTGCTCTTGTCTACTCCCTTGTACCTCCAGCCAGCCGAATCGTGATAGTAGATCCGGCCATGGATCCCGCTGAGGTCCCGCTGCCAGTTGTCGCCGACCTCACCACGGTGGTCGCCCAGCAGTCGCAACAGATAGCGCAACAAGGCCACCAGCTGTCTCAACTGACCGTGATGCTACAGCAGCTAATACCACAGCTTCAGCAATCATCTCCTCCGCCAGCTCCTGCACCTCCTCCACAGCGAGTGGCCGCTTCCAGCCTCCGATTATCCTTGCCGGATAAGGCTGGGTCCACACTACGTTTTGTCCCATACAGGAGCGCATACGGCAGGGGGGAGCTAAAAGCTCGCGCTCCCGTATGTGACCGTATGCGCTCCCGTATGTCATTCATTTCAATGAGCCGACCGGAGTGAAACGTTCGGTCCGGTCGGCTCATTTTTGCGCCGTATGCACTTTTACAACCGGACCTAAAACCGTGGTTGACCACAGTTTTAGGTCCGGTTGTAAAAGCGCATACGGCGCAAAAATGAGCCGACCGGACCGAACGTTTCACTCCGGTCGGCTCATTGAAATGAATGACATACGGGAGCGCATACGGTCACATATGGGAGCGCAAGGTTTTAGCTCCCCCCTGCCGTATGCGCTCCCGTATGGGACAAAACGTAGTGTGGACCCAGCCTAGATTTTATGGGGACTCTAAGTTTTGCCGTGGTTTTCTTTCGCAATGTTCCCTGCATTTGGAGATGATGTCGGACCAGTTTCCAACTGAAAGGTCTAAGGTGGCTTTCGTAGTCAGCCTTCTGTCTGAGAAAGCCCTTTCATGGGCCACACCGCTCTGGGACCGCAATGACTCTGTCACTGCCTCTGTACACTCCTTCTTCACGGAGATTCGAAGTGTCTTTGAGGAACCTGCCCGAGCCTCTTCTGCCGAGACTGCCCTGCTGAACCTGGTCCAGGGTAATTCTTCTGTTGGCGAGTACGCCATCCAATTCCGTACTCTTGCCTCCGAATTATCCTGGAATAACGAGGCCCTCTGCGCGACCTTTAAAAAAGGCCTATCCAGTAACATTAAAGATGTGCTGGCCGCACGAGAAATTCCTGCTAACCTGCATGAACTTATTCATCTTGCCACCCGCATTGACATGCGTTTTTCCGAAAGGCGTCAGGAGCTCCGCCAGGATATGGACTTTGTTCGCACGAGGCGGTTTCTCTCCCCGGCTCCTCTCTCCTCTGGTCCTTTGCAATCCGTTCCTGTGCCTCCCACCGTGGAGGCTATGCAAGTTGACCGGTCTCGCTTGACACCTCAAGAGAGGACACGACGCCGCATGGAGAACCTTTGCCTGTACTGTGCCGGTACCGAACATTTCTTGAAGGATTGTCCTATCTGTCCTCCTCGCCAGGAAAGACGCACGCTGACTCCGCACAAAGGTGAGACAGCTCTTGATGTGAACTCTGCTTCTCCACGGCTTACTGTGCCTGTGCGGATGTCTTCTTCTACCTTCTCCTTCTCTGCTATGGCCTTCTTGGATTCCAGATCTGCAGGAAATTTTATTTTGGCCTCTCTCATCAACAGGTTCAACATCCCGGTGACCAGTCTCGCCAGACCCCTCTACATCAACTCTGTTAACAATAAAAGATTGGACTGTACCGTGCGTTACCGCACGGAACCTCTCCTAATGTGCATCGGACCCCATCACGAAAAAATTGAATTTTTGGTCCTCTCTAACTGCACTTCAGAAATTCTTCTTGGATTACCGTGGCTTCAACGCCATTCCCCAACCCTTGATTGGACCACAGGGGAAATCAAGAACTGGGGTACTTCTTGCCACAAGGACTGTCTTAAACCGGCTTCCAGTACTCACAGTCGTGACCCTGTTGTTCCCCCGGTATCTGGTCTTCCTAAGGCCTATCTGGACTATGCTGATGTTTTTTGCAAAAAACAAGCAGAGACTTTGCCTCCTCACAGGCCTTATGACTGTCCTATTGACCTCCTCCCGGGTACTACTCCAACCCGGGGCAGAATCTATCCTCTGTCTGCTCCGGAAACCCAAGCCATGTCGGAGTACATCCAGGTTTATCCGCAAGTCCTCCTCTCCTGCCGGAGCTGGATTTTTTTTTGTCTCCAAAAAAGATGGCTCCCTACGCCCTTGCATTGATTACCGCGGACTTAATAAAATCACGGTAAAAAAACGCTACCCCTTACCTCTTATCTCGGAACTCTTTGACCGCCTACGAGGCGCCCACATCCTTACCAAGCTGGACTTAAGAGGTGCTTATAATCTCATCCGCATCAGGGAGGGGGACAAATGGAAGACTGCATTTAACACCAGAGATGGACACTGAGTATCTGGTCATGCCCTTTGGCCTGTGCAACACCCCTGCCGTCTTCCAAGACTTTGTGAATGAAATTTTTCGTGATCTTCTATATACCTGTGTTGTGGTTTACCTGGACAATATTCTGATTTTTTCTGCCAACTTAGAAGAACACCGCCAGCATGTCCGCATGGTTCTTCAGAGACTTCGGGACAATCAACTTTATGCCAAAATGGAAAAATGTCTCTTTGAATGTCAGTCTCTTCCTTTCCTAGGATACTTAGTCTCTGGCCAGGGACTACAAATGGACCCAGATAAACTATCTGCCGTATTAGATTGGCCACGCCCCTCCGGACTCCGTGCTATCCAACGTTTTTTGGGGTTCGCCAATTATTACAGACAATTTATTCCACACTTTTCCACTATTGTGGCTCCTATCGTGGCTTTAACCAAGAAAAATGCCAATCCTAAGTCCTGGTCTCCTCAAGCGGAAGACGCATTTAAACATCTCAAGTCTGCCTTTTCTTCTGCTCCCGTACTCTCCAGACCTGACCCATCTAAACCCTTCTTATTGGAGGTAGACGCCTCCTCAGTGGGAGCTGGAGCGGTTCTTCTACAAAAAAATTCTTCCGGGCATGCTGTTACTTGTGGGTTTTTTTCTAGGACCTTCTCTCCGGCGGAGAAAAACTACTCCATTGGTGATCGAGAACTACTGGCCATAAAATTGGCGCTTGAGGAATGGAGGCACCTGCTGGAGGGATCCAAATATCCAGTTATTATATACACTGATCTCAAGAATCTCTCTTATCTCCAGTCTACCCAACGACTGAACCCTCGCCAGGCTAGGTGGTCGTTGTTCTTTGCCCGTTTTAACTTTGAAATCCATTTTTGCCCTGCTGACAAGAACATTAGGGCCGATGCCCTCTCTCGCTCTTCAGATGCCTCTGAAGCGGAAGCCTCTCCGCAACACATCCTTCCTCCGGACTGTCTGATCTCCACTTCTCCAGCTTCCATCAGACAAACTCCTCCAGGGAAGACCTTCGTTTCTCCACGCCAGCGCCTCGGGATTCTCAAGTGGGGACACTCCTCCCACCTCGCAGGCCATGCGGGCATCAAAAAATCCTTTCAACTCATCTCTCGATTTTATTGGTGGCCTACTCTGGAGACTGATGTTGTTGATTTCGTGCGGGCCTGTACTGTCTGTGCACGGGATAAGATTCCTCGCCAGAAGCCTGCTGGTCTCCTTCATCCTCTGCCTGTTCCTGAATAACCTTGGTCACAGATTGGTATGGACTTTATTACGGACTTGCCCTTATCCCGTGGCAACACAGTTGTTTGGGTGGTCGTTGATCGATTTTCCAAGATGGCACATTTTATCCCTCTTCCTGGCCTTCCTTCAGCGCCTCAGTTGGCAAAGCAATTTTTTATACACATTTTTCGCCTTCATGGTTTGCCC
This sequence comes from Hyla sarda, assembly GCF_029499605.1. Lineage (NCBI taxonomy): Eukaryota > Metazoa > Chordata > Amphibia > Anura > Hylidae > Hyla > Hyla sarda. Next base: position 125,281,989 of record NC_079197.1, read on the forward strand.
ACGCATATCGTCTCGGATAGAGGCGTCCAATTTGTGTCTAAATTCTGGAGGGCCCTTTGTAAGCAGCTCAAGATCAAATTAAACTTCTCTTCTTCTTATCATCCCCAATCCAATGGGCAAGTAGAAAGAATTAATCAGGTCCTGGGTGACTATTTACGACATTTTGTTTCCTCCCGCCAGGATGACTGGGCAGATCTTCTACCATGGGCCGAATTCTCATACAATTTCAGAGTCTCCGAATCTTCTGCTAAATCCCCATTTTTCGTGGTGTACGGCCGTCACCCTCTTCCTCCCCTCCCCACTCCCATGCCCTCTGGTTTGCCCGCTGTTGATGAAGTGACTCGAGATCTTTCCACCATATGGAAAGAAACCCAAAATTCTCTTTTACAGGCTTCATCCCGGATGAAAAAATTTGCTGATAAAAAAAGAAGAACTCCCCCCATTTTTGCTCCCGGAGACAAGGTATGGCTCTCCGCTAAGTATGTCCGCTTTCGTGTCCCCAGTTACAAACTGGGACCACGCTATCTTGGTCCTTTCAAAATCTTGTGCCAGATCAACCCTGTCTCTTACAAACTCCTTCTTCCTCCTTCTCTCCGTATTCCCAATGCCTTCCATGTCTCTCTTCTTAAACCACTCATCCTTAACCGCTTCTCTCCCAAAGTTGTTTCTCCCACTCCTGTTTCCGGTTCGTCTGACGTCTTCTCGGTGAAGGAGATTCTAGCATCCAAGACAGTCAGAGGTAAAAGATTCTTCTTGGTTGACTGGGAGAATTGTGGCCCAGAGGAGAGATCTTGGGAACCTGAGGACAACATCCTAGACAAAAGTCTTATCCTCAGGTTCTCAGGCTCCAAGAAGAGGGGGAGACCCAAGGGGGGGTTCTGTTACGCCGAGCGCTCCGGGTCCCCGCTCCTCCCCGGAGCGCTCGCAGCGTCCTCTCATTCGCAGCGCCCCGGTCAGACCTGCTGACCGGGTGCGCTGCGATATTACTCCCAGCCGGGATGCGATTCGCGACGCGGGATGCGCCCGCTCGCGATGCGCATCCCGGCTCCCGTACCTGACCCGTTCCCCATCTGTGTTGTCCCGGCGCGCGCGGCCCCGCTCCTTAGGGCGCGTGCGCGCCGGGTCTCTGCAATTTAAAGGGCCACTGCGCCACTGATTGACGCAGCAGGCCTAATCAGTGTCATCACCTGTGCACTCCCTACTTATATCTCCCTTCCCCTGCACTCCCTCGCCGGATCTTGTTGTCATTGTGCCAGTGAAAGCGTTTCCTTGTGTGTTCCTAGCCTGTGTTCCAGACCTCCTGCCGTTGCCCCTGACTACGATCCTTGCTGCCTGCCCTGACCTTCTGCTACGTCCGACCTTGCTCTTGTCTACTCCCCTGTACCGCGCTTATCTCAGCAGTCAGAGAGGTTGAGCCGTTGCCGGTGGATACGACCTGGTTGCTACCGCCGCTGCAAGACCATCCCGTTTTGCGGTGGGCTCTGGTGAATACCAGTAGCAACTTAGAACCGGTCCACCGACACGGTCCACGCCAATCCCTCTCTGGCACAGAAGATCCACCTCCAGCCAGCCGAATCGTGACAATATATATATATATATATATATATATATATATATATTACAAGCACAGCGCTCCCTCCCACCTGTCTTATTGACAGGCGGGGAGCTGTGCTGAGCTCGTCTGTATCCTGGCTGCAGTCTGAGATTTCGGAAATCAATAAGATACTTGTGGACGGGATTGGTAGGGAGACCCCTAGTGGTCATATTTTTCAAAGTTAAAAGACACATAGAAAGAAGGATACTTTTTAATAACATGCTATTTGAAAGTTATTCAGCATACATTCAACTGTAATATATTAAATGTTTTTTTGGACACTGGCAGTGACCTATGGACCACCGGCAGTGACCTATGGACCACCTATGGACCACCGGCAGTGACATATGGACCACTCTTACTTACAATAAGGTCCATCTGATTCTGCTTTTCCTATTGCCTGGCTACACTGATGACTTATTTTAAGTTTGAGGTTTTCAGCTTTTTTACAATATTTCATCATGCTGTGAGCAAGGACCCCAAGGGTCCAATATGCTTTCGGAACCTATGTTTTGACCTGGTTTAATAAGTCTGACTTAAAGGGGAACTCTGGTGGAAACAAGTGGAAAACAAATGTTTCAAATCAACTGGTGCCAGAAAGTTTTGTAAATTACTTCTATTTCAAAATCTGAAGCCTTCCCGTTCTTATCAGCTGCCGTATATTAGAGAGAAAATTGTGAAGTTCTTTCCAGTCTGACCACAGTGCTCTCTGCTGACACCTCTGTCCCTGTCAGGAACTGTTCAGATTAGAAGCAAATCCCCATAGAAAAAATCTTCTGCTCTGGACAATTTCTGACAGTGGCGGACTGACAAATCTCAGGGCCCCCAGACCAAAAAAAGGCAAGGGCCCCTGCTAGGCTCTGCAGCTCATCAATCTTCTGCCATGCCCCTATTCCACCCAAATCCCACACACAATAAACTAAAATTTATATATGTAAGAAACACTTAAAGGAGTACTATGATACAGGTTCTTTAAATACCTCTCAATAGAGGTGCTGATCTCCTGAATCGGTCCGGCGGTTCTCCCGCTGCAGCCCGCGGTAATTTGGCTTACTTCCGAGTACTGTTCGTCTGAATCTGACGTCAGCAATCACGTTACCCAGCATTCATTGCACCTATCCTTTTGCCCGCAAGCCCTCCCTCACTCTTTCTCCCCACCCCTAATAATATTCATCACTACGCCTCTCTCTGCCTCCTCCAATAATGTAACAATTGCTGCAGCCGGATCACGCTGGCTACAGCTGTGTAAGCATACTCTGCTCACATTGCTGTAGTACACGTGTACCGGAGAATAGCTATTAGCTATTTACATGCATAAAATAACTTTTAAACACACTTTTCTAATGGAATAGCTACGGTTTCCATTTGCTCCTATTGGGGTGTGCGCATGCGCATGCGAGTATAGTATGTTAGTTGCTTTGTGAATATAACTGATAGTTAGGGCGGCGTAACTATCAGTTATATTACTGGTTGAACGTAATCACATGCCAGGTCCGAGGATGCTGGTTACTGCGCATGCGCGCGAGTCGGTTCATGATAGGAGGGAGGCTGCAGAGGCATTTACTCAGCCGAGCAAATGCCGGCTGAGTAAACAAGGGGGCTGTTAAATATTCAACTGGGGGAGTGACCGAATCGCATTTGTGGGGCCGGCTAAATGCGGGGAGGAACAAAGGAATGATGACGTTTCGTTTCAAAGATGGCCGCGGAAGGCCAGATAGTGCGGAACGAAAGTCCTCATTCACTGGGTGAGGCTGCACTTCCGGTTTGGCTAGAAAACATGGATTCATTCATGGAACGATACTGAGGTAATTGACAAAATTATCTAACTTGGGGAATCAGTGATAATGGCAGGTAAAAGTTTTGGTTAAGAGTACTTCTTTAAACGTATGTAAATTTCCATGACCAATCATACTGGTACACAGGGCGTAAATACAGTGACCCCCCGACATACGATGGCCCCGACATATGATCAAATCGACATACGATGGCCTCTCAGAGGCCATCTCATGTCATGTCAGCATCGACATACGATGCTTTTTTATGTCGGGGCCATCGCATTAAGTGCTATCCGGCAGCGCAAAATGCTTAAGCTGCTGCCGGATAGCAGCTTAATGTTCCCCATGTGGTGCGGTGAGTATTACTTATCCCTCCACGATGCTCCAGGGTGCCCTTCGGGTCCAGCGCTGGTCCTCCGGTGTCTTCTCGGCCCTCTCCGGTGATGTCAATACGAAGCTGCGCACGCCATCCTGTCATCCAATAGGAACGGCGTACGCAGCGGTGTAATGACGTCGCTACGTAGGCCCAGTAAGGCCTTGCGGAAGACAGCGGAGGACCGGAGAAGACAGCGGAGGACCGGAGAAGATCAGGAGAGCGCAGCGGAGACCCGGGGTCACCATCGAGAGCGGCGGGGACACCATCGGGAGCGGCGGGACGCGGACCGGAGCGGCGGGGACAGGTGAGTACAGCTTCCTATACTTTACATTGCACGAATCCCTCAACATACGATGGATTCGACAAACGATGGCTCGTTTGGAACGAATTACTATCGTATGTTGAAGGACCACTGTATATACCACCACACAATAACTGGATAATGCCGCCATACTGTACTGAATAAAACCACTATAGACATTCCAGTATACTATAAAGGATCTGTATAAGTGATAGGAACATATGGCACTAGATATCATCTGTACAGAGATCTGTATACAATATATGTGATTATATACAGGACCATATAGTGGTAGATACCAGCTGTACAAAGATCTGTATACAATATAAGTGATTATATACAGGAACATATTGTGGTAGATATTAGCTGTACACAGGATGTGTATACCATATAAGTGATTACAGTTTCAATTTGGGACTCACAATTACGTATTTTTTAGGCAGCCATGTATGAAGGCCAGGTATATACATAGTTAGGTAGCTGGGTATGTATTTAGTTAGATAGCCTGTTATGTAGGTAAGTAGTTAGGTATCTAGGTATAAAGTTAGGTAGACCTCCCTTCCCTGTAGGTATAGGCAGAGTCTCCCCCCACCCTCCCCCATAAGTATATGCAGAGTTACCCCACCCCCGTCCCCCATAGGTATAGGTAGTTAAAAAAAAAAAGATGTTCACCTGATGGCCCACACAGCGATCTCCTTAGCAGCCGGGCCCATGTCTTCTCCCTTCCACAGTACAGGCGCCAATGAGTGACGTCATCGGCGCCTGTACTGCATGCTGCGTTGGGGCGGTAGTCACGTCTCCTCTGTGTAAGCTGCAGATGTGGCTCAGACAGAGGGGATGCCTTCTCCTGTATGTGCGTGTATCGCACATACTGGAGAAGGAAGTGCTGTCTGCTGGGGATCTGGGACAAGTGTCCCGGATCCTCAGTACCGGCAGCGGCGGGCCCTAAACTCGGCCAGGCCCTCGGATGACGTCCGGCCCTGATTCCTGTCACGGACAGAGGTGTCAGCAGAGAGCACTGTGGTCAGACTGGAAAGAGCTTCACAAATTTCTCTGTTGTATATCTGCAGTATACAGCAGCTGATAAGTACTGGAAGGGTTAAGATTTTTAAATAGAAGTAATTAACAAATCTGTTTAACTTTCCGGCACCAGTTGATTTGATAACATTTTTTTCCACCTCAGTACCATTTAAAGCAAGGTATATTCTAGTGTTGGATTTTGCTTTGCTTTTAATTGGATCAATTACTGTGAGTCAATGACTTTGTTAGTGTACTTAGGAAGAATGTGTAAGTTTTGGTTGCATACATTTGAATTGATGGTGAGCATCTTTCCTTTATAATCTACAATCACAGGCAATAACTTAGGGTCAGCTTGCCTCCAGAGGATCCACTATTTCAAATGAATGCCGCTACAGGTTTTTGTTCTGTGTCCATCGCCACTTCTTGTGCATTACAATGTGTATATTTATTTCCGAACTCTTTCATAGTAAAGGCCGTATATTACTCACCACAGCGCAGTTGCACATTCTCAACAGTTCTATAAAAATTCCAAGTCTCTTTTATCCAGCTGATTAAATTCCCTTCATTACAGCCAAGTAGTTCTTCATTAGACCTTATATAGTTCCACATCTGGTAGTTGTACAATTTTCTGGTCATGATGGTTTTATCCATTATAACAATCTCCCCCTTATTAATATGTGTAGCACCCAAAACCAAACTCCCATGACTCTTAAGCATTCTGTCTTCCATTGTAGTAGTAACAGAGACACGAGTCCAGGGGCATAGCAACCCCCACAAATCTAGGGATAGCATTGTAATTGGATGTGGCTTTGCAAAAGGCGGATGCATAAAAGGGGAGGGGCTTAAATGGGCGTAACTACTTAATTTTACCTTGTCACAGGTACCTTCAGGGAGCAGTGAATTCAAGAGATAGGGATTCGTCAGGACTGTGGGAGGTAGGCTGTGTGTGTTAGGTCAGGACGAGGGGTTAGTGTAGTCAACATTAACACCTTGACGAAACATGGTGTACGTGTATGCCATGGTAGCAGTCTGGGTGTATGAAGTACGCTTACTAGCTGAACGCTCTTCATTTACTGCTAATGCCTCACATGAGTGATTATGTTCCTTCCCTAATAAAAGTGTAAACAAAAAATAAACATATTTGGTATCGCCGAATGTGTAAATGTCCGAACTATTAAAATATGACATTAATGAAACAGCATGGTGAATGGTGTAAATGTAAAAAAAAATTCCTTAGTCCAGAATTGCTGATTTCTGGTCATTTTATATATCAGAAAAAAAAGGTTATTAAAAGTGATTAAAAAGTACCATCAAAACAATTACCAATAAAAACTACAGACCACGGACCGAAAAATAAGTCCCATACGTAAAAGTCTTATAGAAGAGGACAATTTCAAGCATTAAAACAAGTATACAAGGAGGAATCAAATCACCATACATATTACCACCATACCATTACTGACTAATAGTGTTGCTCGCGAATATTCGCAATTCGAATATTATTCGCGAATATCGCATATTCGCGAATTCGCGAATTTCGCGAATATAGTGCTATATATTCGTAATTACGAATATTCTTTTTTTTTTCTTTTTTTTTTTTTTTTCTTCACAGTACACATCACAGTGATCACCCCTCTCTGCTTCCAGCTTGTGTGGTGTAAAGAAGGCTGTAATACTGCTGTGTGAGACTGGCGTGCGGAAATGCGCATATGCGAAAATTAGCATATGCTAATTTTCGCATATGCGAATTGTCGTGTGTGCTAATTTTGTATATGCAAATTTTCACATGTTAATTTTCGCATACGCGAATCTTCGCATATGCGAAAATAAAACGAGGAGATAACGAATATGCGAATATTCGCGAATATATGACGAATATTCGTCCATATATTCGCGAATATTCGCGAATTCGAATATGGCCTATGCCGCTCAACACTACTGACTAAATCCTGAATACTGAGACCAATATTAACAATAATATCAGTATACAAGGAACAAATTATGCCAGCACACAAAGACTAGATAATACTGCCATACTGAGTAAAAACCATTATAAACAGACTAACAATACCAGTAATACCAGAATATAAACAATACCAGGACCAAATAATACTGCCTCATCAAGAACACACTTTACATCACACAGTGACTGACTAATGCATCATACTGTTACTGAATAAACAGTACAGTGACTATAAAGAAGTAGATACCATCTGTACACAGAATCAGTAGAAGCAGTAGAAGACAGCACTAGATAAATGCATTGTCCCCGTAGTCATCCAGATAGCCAATCCGCATACCAAACATGCAAGAAAGTCCAAGACCACAGCACCAAAAATGGAAAAGAACTCTCATTTATTGGTTCCTCAAAAAAAGCTTTTGGGGAACCAATAAACTACAGCTCTTTTTCACATATCAGTTTATAATTATTGGTGCTGTGGTCTTGGACTTTGTTGCAGAACCTGTATACCATATAAGTGCAGGCCCAGACTGGCCTACCGGCATACTGGGAAATTTCCTGGTGGGACAACGGCCCTGGGGCCACTTTGAGATGTGGCTGTGGGATGTGGAGATTTTTTTCCCCCCCAGCGGCCACCAGTGCCGAATCATCATTGGCACTCATGGAGCGCCTGCTCCGGCCCCTGAGCCCACAGGGGGCCCCTATCACATTAGGGACATCCCTGTGTCCCGAAAAATCTTTTCGGGACACAGGGATGCCCCGGTTACCTCTCTGCGGCCGCCACCGGTTAACTTTAAAAACGCAAGGGCCACCGGAAGTTAGCGCACGCAGGGACGTCACTGACATCCCCTGTGTGCACCCATAGTAACAGAGCAGAGCGGAGCGGTGAGTAGGACGCTCGCGCATGGTAAGTGACCAGTGGCACGTCATCTTCAGTATTTCGACCACCGCTCTGGGGTCACGATCTACTGCTATGGCCTATGGGCTATAGCATTAGCCTACTGCTATGACCCATAGGCCATAGCAGTAGATCTTGACCCCGGAGCAGTGGTCGGAATACTGAAGTGGGGCAGTAAACAGGCATACAGCCTCCATCCATACACTGTATATGGCTGAAGGCTGTATGCCTGTGGGGGAACTGTACTGCACCTTATATGGGGGACTATACTGCACCTAATGTGGGGGAACTATACTGCACCTAATGTGGGGGAACTATACTGCACTTAATGTGGGGAGCTATACTTCAACTAATGTGGGAGAACAGTACTGCACCTAATGTGGGCAACTATACTGCACCTAATGTTGGGAACTATACTGGCAACCTAATGTGGGGGACTATACTGCACCTAATGTGAGGGACTATACTGCACCTAATGTGGGGAACTATATTGCACCTAATGTGGGGGACTATACTGCACCTAATGTGGGGAACTATACTGCACCTTATGTGGGGAAACTATACTGCACCTAATGTAGGGAAACTGTACTGCAACTAATGTGGAGAAACTGTACTGCACCTAATGTGGGGAAACGGTACTGCACCTAATGTTGGGGAACTGTACTGCACCTAATGTGGGGGAACTGACCTGCACCTAATGTGGGGGAACTATACTGCACCTAATGTGGGGGAACTATACTGCACCTAATGTGGGGGACTATACTGCACCTAATGAGGGGGACTATACTGCACCTAATGTGGGGAACTATACTGCACCTAATGTGGGGGAACTATACTGCCAACCTAATGTGGGAAACTTCACTGCACCTAATGTGGGGGAGCTATACTGCACCTAATGTGGGGAACTATACTGCACCTAATGTGGGAAACTATACTGCACCTAATGTGGGGGAACTATACTGCCAACCTAATGTGGGGGAGCTATACTGCACCTAATGTGGGGAACTATACTGCAATTAATGTCGGAAACTATACTGCACCTAATGTGGGGGACTATACTGCACCTAATGTGGGGCACTATACTGCACCTAACGTGGGGGACTATACTGCACCTAATGTGGGGGACTATACTGCACCTAATGTGGGGAACTATACTGCACCTAATGTGGGGGACTATATTGCACCTAATGTGAGGGACTATACTGCACCTAATGTGGGGGAGCTATATTTTACCTTTTATGAACAAGAAAAGGACGACGTGCTGGTATAATGACGCAATACTATGGGGCTGGTATGTAATTTTTTCCAGGGCTGGTTTTCACACCCAGTCTGGCCCTGTATACGTGATTACATCCAGGACCATAGAAAGGTAGATACCAGCTGTACACAGGATCTGTACACCATATAGGTGAATATAGTTACATCTAGGGACTCACAGGTAACATCATTTCTGATCACCGATGTCCTCTTTCCATTTCTTCTGCATCTGGATCAGACCAACATGTCAAATTCTTCCAGCCAAAAACTGTCTCTTTAGCATATGCAGGTAAAACATGTTAGACACTGCATTTTTTCAGTGCACTGCCCTCTCATAATAAGGATAGTAGGTCCCCCATTAACCCCTTGGGGACGGAGCCCATTATAACCCTAAGGACGGGAGCATTTTTTTAAATTCTGACCACTGTCACTTTAAGCATTAAAGGGGTTATCCAGGAAAAAAACTTTTTTTTATATATCAACTGGCTCCAGAAAGTTAAACAGATTTTTAAATTACGTATATTAAAAAATCTTAATCCTTTCAGTACGTATGAGCTGCTGAAGTTGAGTTGTTCTTTTCTGTCTAAGTGCTCTTTGATGACACGTGTCACGGGAACCACCCAGTTTAGAAGCAAATCCCCATAGCAAACCTCTTCTACTCTGTGCAGTTCCCGAGACAAGCAGAGATGTCAGCAGAGAGCACTGTTGCCAGACAGAAAACAACAACCCAACTTCAGCAGCTGACAATTAATGAAAGGATTAAGATTTTTAATAGGAGTAATTTACAAATCTGTTTAACTTTCTGGAGCCAGTTGATATAAGAAAAAAAGTTTTTTCCTGGAATACCCCTACTTTGGGATGCTTTTACTTTTTATTCTGATTCCGAGATAGTTTTTTCGTGACATATTCTACTTTATGTTAGTAGTAAATTTTTGTCGATACTTGCATCATTTCTTGGTGAAAAATTCAAATATTTGATGAATAAATTTAAAATTTAGCATTTTTCTAACTTTGAAGCTCTCTGCTTGAAAGGAAAATAGACATTCCAAATAAATGATATATTGATTCACATATACAATATGTCTACTTTATGTTTGCATCATAACGTTGACATGTTTTTATTTTTGGAAGATATAGAGGGCTTCAAAGTTCAGCAGCAATTTTCAAAATTTTTACAAAATTTTCTAAATCAGCATTTTTCAGGGACCAGTTCAGTTTTGAAGTGGATTTGAAGGGCCTTCATATTAGAAATACCCCATAAATGACCCCATTATAAAAACTGCACCCCTCAAAGTATTCAAAATGACATTCAGATAGTTTGTTAACCCTTTGGTTGTTCCACAGGAATAGCAGCAAATTGAATGAGAAAATTCAAATTCTTCATTTTTTACACTCGCATGTTCTTGTAGACCCATTTTTTTTTATTTTTACAAGGGGTAATAGGAGAAAAAGCCCCCCAAAATTTGTAACCCAATTTCTCTCGAGTAAGGAATTACCTCATATGTGTATGTGAAGTGCTCGAGTGCAGTAGAGGGCTCAGAAGGGATGGAGCGACAATGGGATTTTGGAGGGTGAGTTCTTCTGAAATGGTTTTTGAGGGGCATGTCACATTTAGGAAGCCCCTATGGTGCCAGAACAGAAAAAAAACAACACTATTTTAAAAACTACACCCCTCAAGGCACGTAACAAGGGGTCCAGTGAGCCTTAACACCCCACAGGTGTTTGACAATTTTTCGTTAAAATCGGATGTGTAAATGAAAAAAAACACATTTTTTTCACTTAAGTGTTTTATTTTTCCCAAATTTAGGAGAAAATGCCCCCAAAAATTTGTAACCCATCTCTTCTGAGTATGGAAATACCCCATGTTAGGTCATAAAATGCTCTGCGGGCGAACTACAATACTCAGAAGAGAAGGAGTCACATTTGGCTTTTGGAAAGCAAATTTTGCTGAAATGGTTTTTGGGGGGCATGTCGCATTTAGGAAGCCCCTTTGGTGCCAGAACAGCATAAAAAAACACATGGCCTTCTATTTTGGAAACTACACCCCTCAAGGAACGTAACAAGGGGTACAGTGACGACTTTTTGTTAAAGTCGGATGTGTAAATGAAATAAAAAAGTTTTTTCACAAAAATGCAGTTTTTTTCCAAAATTTTACATTTTTACAAGGGATAATAGGAGAAAATGCCCCCCAAAATTTGTAACCCCATTTCTTCTGAGTATGGAAATACCCCATGTGTGGACGTCAAGTGCTCTGCTGGCGCACTACAATGCTCAGAAGAGAAGGACCACCATTGGGCTTTTGGAGACAGAATTTGTTTGGAATGTAAGTCAGGGGCCATGTATGTTTACAAAGCCCCCCATGGTGCCAGAACAGTGAACAACCCCCCCCCCCCACACACACACACACACATGTGACACCATTGTGGAAACTACACACCTCACAGAATTTAATAAGGGGTGCAGTGAGCATTTACACCCCACTGGCATTTGACAGATCTTTGGAACAGTGGCCTGTGCAAATGAAAAAATAACATTTTTCATTTTCATGAACCACTGTTCCAAAAATCTGTCAGACACCTGTGGGGTGTAAATGCTCACTACACCCCTTATGACATTTTGTGAGGAGTGTAGTTTCCAAAATGGGGTCACATGTGGGGGGGGCATTGTTCTGGCACTATGGGGGCTTTGTAAACACACGTGGCCTTCAATTCCGGACAAATTTTCTCTCCAAAAGCCCAATGGTGCTCCTTCTCTTCTGAGCATTGTAGTGCACCCGCAGAGCACTTTACATCCACATATGGGCTATGTTCTTACTCAGAAGAAATGGGGTTACACATTTTGGGGGGCTTTTTTCCTATTTTCCCTTGTAAAAATGAAAGATTTAGGGTAAGACCAGCATTTTAGTGAAAAATGTTCTTTTCTTCATTTTCCTATCCAACTTTAACCAAATTTATCAAACACCTGTGGGGTGTTAAGGAACACTATACCCTTTGTTACATTCTGTGAGGAATGTAGTTTCCAAAATGGGGTCACATGTGGGTATTTATTTTTTTGTGTTTATGTCAGAACCGCTGTAAAATCAGCCACCCCTGTGCAAATCACCAATTTAGGCCTCAAATGTACATGGTGCGCTCTCACTCCTGAGCCTTGTTGTGCGTCCGCAGAGCATTTTACGTCCACATATGGGGTATTTCCGTACTCAGGAGAAATTGTGTTACAAATTTTGGGGGTCTTTTTTTCCTTTTCCCTCTTGTGAAAATAAAGTATGGGGCAACACCAGCATGTTAATGTAATTTTTTTTTTTACACTAATAGGCTGGTGTAGACCCCAACTTTTCCTTTTCCTAAGGGGTAAAAGGTGAAAACGCCCCCCAAAATTTGTAGTGCAATTTCTCCCGAGTACGGAAATACCCCATATGTGGTCCTAAACTGTTTCCTTGAAATACGACAGGGCTCCGAAGTGAGAGAGCGCCATGCGCATTTGAGGACTAAGTTAGGAATTGCATAGGGGTGGACATAGGGGTATTCTACACCAGTGATTCCCAAACAGGGTGCCTCCAGCTAAACTCCCAGCATGCCTGGACAGTCAGTGGCTGTCTGGAAATGCTGGAAGTTGTTGTTTTGCAACAGCTGGAGGCTCCATTTTGGAAACACTGCCAAACAATAAGTTTTTAATTTTTATTGGGGGGGGGGGACAGTGTAAGGGGTGTATATGTAGTGTTTTACCCTTTATTATGTGTTAGTGTAGTGTAGTGTACTGTTTTTAGGGTACATTCGCACTGACGGCAGTTTACAGTGAGTTTCTTGCTAGGAGTTTGCACAGTAATCTCCAAACTGTGGCCCTCCAGATGTTGCAAAACTACAAATCCCAGCATGCACTGACAGACCGTGCATGCTGGGAGTTGTACTTTTGCAAAAGTATCAGTGTTTTGGGGCCTCAGAGGCCGGAAGAAGAACGCATTCACGTGTGAAACTGCCAGCGTAGCCTCCGAGCGCCATTATACTTGCGCTGATGCTGTGATCCAGCTACCCGTTAACCGGACCCCTACAACGAATTGTCTCCCCTGAGCGGTAAGTTTGTTTTCTTCCTTTTATTAGATTTGTAAATTACTTCTATTAAAAATTCCTAATACTTCCAGTACTTATTAGCGGCTGTATACTACTGAGAAAAATTATTTTCTTTATTTTCTGTCATGACCACAGTGCTCTCTGCTGACATCTCTGTCCGTTTTAGGAACTGTCCAGAGCAGCATATGTTTGCTATGGGGATTTTCTCCTACTCTGGACAGTTCCTAAAATGGACATAGATGTCAGTAGAGAGCACTATGGTCTTGACAGAAAAGAAATCCAAAAAGAAAAGAATTCCCTCTGTATCATACAGCCGCTAATAAATCTGTTTAAATGTCTGCCATCAGTTGATTTAAAAAAAAAGGTTTTCCACCGGAGTACCACTTTAAGTACAATGCAGCTACAGGTTTGTGTTATGCGCCCATCGCCACTTCTTGTGCATTACAATGTGTATATTTATTTCCGAACTCTTTCATAGTAAAGGCCGTATATTACTCACCACAGCGCAGTTGCACATCCTCAAGAGTTCTATCAAAATTCCAAGTCTCTTTTGTCCAGCTGATTAAATTCCCTTCATTACAGCCAAGTAGTTCTTCATCAGACCTTGTATAGTTCCACATCTGGTAGTTGTACAGTTTTCCGGTCATGATGGTTTTATCCATTACAACAATCTCCCCCTTATTAGTATGTGTAGCACCCAAAACCAGACTCCCATTGCTCTTCAGCATTCTGTCTTCTGTTGTAGTAGTATTATAGATGCGAGTCCCATTCACATAAACCTTCAGCTGCATTGTTTTTCTCTTCCATTTTAAGCATACTGTATACCAAATATTTTGTTTCAAGGTTGCCTTAATAGCATATACCGTTCCCATATGGAACACTTCAAGTGTATTTTCCTTTCTCCCAAAACCAAGCTCAGGGTTTACTCCATCTTGACCACAGTAAGACCAAGCAGTTGACTGGGCATCATTTTCATAAAACACATCCAAACACACCGTAAGTTCTGATAAAGCTGGGATCTCGGTATACTGCACTTCTCCAACAGTCTTTTTTGAAAAAACATTTGCTTTTTTTTTCCAAAATGAACTTGTTCCTGCAAATCGAGACAGAGAAACATGTGAGTCCTTGTTAATCTTAAGCCAAAATCATGGGTAGAAAAAAAAATGCTAAAACATTCAGCACATTATTTTATGGAGTAAACGTAATTGGTAAAAACACAGCAATTTTGGTGATAATGTTATAGTGAGAAGATAAAATGGAGGATAAGGCTTTTCCATGAAAACAGAAAAATGATTTTTTTGTAATTAAGCTCTATGTCAAAGGTGCATAATACCAGATGAACCTATTATTTAAACTTGGGGTTGTTTGATTCGTTTCTTCTTTTGCTATCATTCCATGTGCTCTCAGTGCCGATAACCGTGTTAGGTGATGTGCTCATATTCTTGTGTTGTGCTGTGGGTACAACACCAACATCAGTATGTAATGACAAACATACCGTAGGTCCTGAACGCAGCCTGTATCCTGCCATGTTTTCCGGACTTGGCGATACGGTGAAGAACTAGAGGTATTGGAAGCAGCTTGCATAGCTTTGGAAGTTAAAGGGATAATCTGTGGCACCGAATTGGTGCATACCATATTGGACAAGTAAAATAATAAAGGAATAACATTTACGGTAACAAACAATGCATTTTAAGGGGACTTCCCTCTTCATCGGGTCCTTATGGGGGCATTGGTGTATAGGGGTATATATGCTGTATATAACAGAACACATTTGAAACATAATGGGAAAACAAGGTCAAATGACATGAGCGCATCGTCAGTGGTTACCAACACTGTCCACTGTCTGTTTCAAAATAATAAAGTTAAGTCAACCAAAGAAAAAACTTTATCCATTAGTTTTTCCTTTGGTTGGCACAACTTTATTATTCTCCAACAGACATTGGACAGTGTTGGTAACCACTGACGAAACACTTATGTCATTTGACCTTATTTCCTGCTATGTTTTGAATGTGTTCTGTTAAATATACCCCTATACACCAATGCCCCCATTAGGACCTGATAAAAAGGGGTGTCCCCCTTGAGACACGTTTCCCATTATCATTAATGTGGTATAAAAGTAGTCTTTTATTAATTTACCTGTACGATTTGGTCTATTTTAACACTTCACCAGTACAGCACCACAGAGTATGAATTTTACTTCCAAAGCTCAACAAGCTGCTTCTTCTATCACATGTTGTAGCCTGAAAGAGGATATACAGTACATCCACCATATGCTCTCTTTTAAAATCATTCAGGACAGCTCATGAACTCACAATAGCTAAAAAAATAAATAAAAAAAAGGCAATTTGTAGTGAAAAAAAAGTTGTGTTTTTTTTTTAGATTTTAAGCCTGTTAAAGGGGTACTCCTTTCCTTTTTTTTTATTTGTGTGCCATATTATGTGTGTTTTGTTGTTTGTTATAGTTTTTACCTTTTTTTCAGAGTTTTTTCTTGCTCTTTTTTAGTCTGTTTTCTTGGCGTCCTGTATGTGCGTTTGTCGGTTCTTCTACCTGTTCCGTTTGTGCGTGAAACTACATTTCCCAGTCTGTCTTTGCGGCTTTTTTTTTTATTTCCAATCCCACTTTGTTTCTTTCCCCGCCCTTGACTCGCCCTTCTAATTTTATTATTATGCCCCTTTTTTTTAATTCTTTCTGTTGAATAACGCCCCTTTGCTCCATTGGTTCTTTCTTGTCTGCTGGCTAGTCATGTGGCTTTTTTTTAGGTCACGTGACCTGCGCTGAATTATTTCCTCCTTCGCCCGTTCTTGCTTGTGGTCCGAATAACAGACACAGTGGCGTGCAAATGCGCATGCGCACCAGATGTCAGATAATTGGAGCAGGGTAAACCAACACAGACGTCACGACCAAGACATGGCTGGCGAACGGAAAGAAAAGCATGGTCGAGATACCGAGGACGGACCAGAAACTACCAGACTTCCGCCCGCAACTAACAGTTTGTAAAAAATACTAAAGCAAAGTTTAAAAAAAACAACACATAAACAGACATAATGAGCACTAGCAGAAGCCACAAAAAGACAGGCATGGGAGTACCCCTTTAAGGCTGTATTTGTGCGAGGGGTGGGAGCGTACAAAACCCTCCCACCTCTGGGCAGGGTGTACAGGACTTAGTGCAAAATGCATTATCACTCCTGTATAAAGGTAAGTTCTCCTGAGCACTGTGTGCTCCCTGAAAACAAAAGGCAATATCACTCCTGTATAGAGGTAAGTTCTCCTGAGCACTGTGTGCTCCCTGAAAACAAAAGGCAATATCACTCCTGTATAGAGGTAAGTTCTCCTGTTCCGTTTGTGCGTGAAACTACATTTCCCAGTCTGTCTTTGCGGCTTTTTTTTTTATTTCCAATCCCACTTTGTTTCTTTCCCCGCCCTTGACTCGCCCTTCTAATTTTATTATTATGCCCCTTTTTTTTAATTCTTTCTGTTGAATAACGCCCCTTTGCTCCATTGGTTCTTTCTTGTCTGCTGGCTAGTCATGTGGCTTTTTTTTAGGTCACGTGACCTGCGCTGAATTATTTCCTCCTTCGCCCGTTCTTGCTTGTGGTCCGAATAACAGACACAGTGGCGTGCAAATGCGCATGCGCACCAGATGTCAGATAATTGGAGCAGGGTAAACCAACACAGACGTCACGACCAAGACATGGCTGGCGAACGGAAAGAAAAGCATGGTCGAGATACCGAGGACGGACCAGAAACTACCAGACTTCCGCCCGCAACTAACAGTTTGTAAAAAATACTAAAGCAAAGTTTAAAAAAAACAACACATAAACAGACATAATGAGCACTAGCAGAAGCCACAAAAAGACAGGCATGGGAGTACCCCTTTAAGGCTGTATTTGTGCGAGGGGTGGGAGCGTACAAAACCCTCCCACCTCTGGGCAGGGTGTACAGGACTTAGTGCAAAATGCATTATCACTCCTGTATAAAGGTAAGTTCTCCTGAGCACTGTGTGCTCCCTGAAAACAAAAGGCAATATCACTCCTGTATAGAGGTAAGTTCTCCTGAGCACTGTGTGCTCCCTGAAAACAAAAGGCAATATCACTCCTGTATAGAGGTAAGTTCTCCTGAGCGCTGTATGCTCCCTGAAAACAAAAGGCATTATCACTCCTGTATAGAGGTAAGTTCTCCTGAGCACTGTGTGCTCCCTGAAAACAAAAGGCAATATCACTCCTGTATAGAGGTAAGTTCTCCTGAGCGCTGTGTGCTCCCTGAAAACAAAAGGCATTATCACTCCTGTATAGAGGTAAGTTCTCCTGAGCACTGTGTGCTCCCTGAAAACAAAAGGCAATATCACTCCTGTATAGAGGTGAGTTCTCTTGAGCGCTGTGCACTCCCTGTAAATAAAATGCAGTTCCTGCTCTGCAGATGATGTTCTCCTGAACATTATATGTTCCTTAAAAATTGTATTCAATATTTGTTATACACAGGGTAAATCCTCCTAAGCGCTATGCGCTCCCCGCCAACATGGAATAAAGTCTGATTCCTTCTTTGCGGCAGGATAAAGGCAACAAAGCAAAAATTTTATGTCATTTATAGCATCAATGGGGTAATATGCACTGGGGGATTATGTCCCTCACGCTATTAGCCCTAATTAGCCCTAATTAGACTGCAACCCCCATCATTGAGAACATCGCCAAGGCACAATCTGCATTGTTACAGCGCGCCTCGGACCTCACAGCTGCACACGCTCTGAGCGCACCTTCTGAAGCATGAGGAGGATGGTGCTAACAGAGGAATAGAACATTAGCGCAATGAAAAAAACTGGATGCAATAACTGGTAATATGATGACCATCATCTGTTATTTTTAAATATTTTTTTCTTAAAAACCCTGATATTGTTCATCTGTTATCATCTGTTATTACCAGTTACATCCATTTTTTCTTTTTATAAGGTTTTTAACCCTTTTTTGTAAAGCTGTACTGAGCATGCTCAGTACAAAAAACGGATGTTAAAGAAACGGACAATAACGGATGATAATGGATGTTTTATTTTTATTTTTTTTAACATCCGTTTCCCATAGACTTAAATGTTAAATTTTAACGGCCGTTTTTTCACCATTATTTTTGCCGGACCAAAAATGATTGCATGCACCGTCTGTTGTGCCGGCAAAAATAACGGACATTAGTAAAAACGGACATACCTGATGCAAAAGGATGGTCAAAAAATCCCATTGACATGCATGGGATTTTTTGACGGCCATTTTCAGGAATTTTTGTAGTGTGAAAGGGGCCTAACAAAGGGGCCTGACTGTTTCGTTTATTGTCGACAACCATACTTTTGACAGCATAGGGGGAGATTTTTGCATGTCATTTTCTTCTGTTGTTTTTATTTGTAACAGGTGACTAGGTGGGTGGTTGCTAGGGCCCAGCGAACCGCTCCACATTTTTTTCACCACAAGCATTAATTTAAATAAATTATTTAGTCTTCACTTTACTGGAGTCTGATCGATTTTCTCATTACCCACACACTATCCTTCGCCCTTTTTCTATCCCCCTTCTTTTTTTTCTCCTTCTAATTTCCCTCCCCCTCCCCACTCTGTTACTATCCACCTCCCGCTCTTTTCTTTTTTTTTTTTTTTTACTCTGTTTATTAGGTTTTCAAATAATTTTTTAAACAATAGCTGTAATATCAAAAAGTGCAAGTAGTAATGTGCAAAGGCAAGTGGGTAACGCAGTACTCATGGTGCCACGAACATGGAATCATAAATAATGATACAATATAAGCAATAAAGAACATGGGTCTAGAAGGAACCACTCTCACATACATACACCCATACATACCACAAACAAGACGAACAAACGGATAAAACGGGGGGGAAAAAAGAAAAAAGAAGGGAGTGGGGGGTGCAAAAGAATAAGAGCAGATAAGTCAGGTGTAAAGAAAAGCATCCAGTATCCGAAAGAAAACTCCACCACCGGGCAAACAGTAACAACTCAGCCTGATATCGGGGGACAGGGTCACAGACGCAAAGGACCTAAAGTATTTCCCAGAGATGCCAAACAGTGCCACTTAGTGTGACGGAAGGGCAGAACAAAAGCATCAATCTGATCTCTTGAGTAATGGACAGTCAGAAAAGTACTCCATTTGGTAAATAATTTTTTCGCACAACATTCCATATGCAGTTCTGCGTCCATTCTATCGACCTCCAAATAGACCTTCAGTTCCTCTACCACTTCGGCATCGCAGATTTGATCCACTCCCGGAGAATCACCCGTTTCGCCACTAACAAGATAACATGGAGAAAATGGGGCACATTACGTAAACCCACAGCCTCCGCCTCAGCAAGGTCGACAGAATGGAATAGAAGTGCCTAAGGGGACAGGGGGACCCGCACCACCCAGTGTCTAGCAATGTAGGAAATTACCTGCTACCAAAACTCCTGAGTCTTTGACCAACCCCATATCCCATGATAAAAATCTGTGCCTGGGCTACCACATTTAGGACAAGATGTGATTCTATCAGGAAATGAAGAGGAAACTGGGTGATTAAAGCCTAGGTAAGCAAAATGCATGATTTGGAAATAAGCTTCCCTCCATCGTTCATTGATTACATTAGCCCGGACCCTAGTCCAGCCAGCCAAGATTTGGTCATTAATCTCAAAGTCATGCAATAGAGCCTCCAACTTTGAGAAGATCTAATTTTTGGAAACCTTCAATAAACGAGCATTGAAACATCTATAGAGATCTGACAGAGAAACCTTCCTAGGTAGTGGGCCCACGATATCATCTATTTTGATCCCCAAATTAGTAATATGAGGTTTAATGAGATCATTGGATATCCCCATGGAGGACAAATAAGAGGCCACTCAAGGCAGGCCTAGGGGTATAATTTCGTTCTTGAGTTGATTCACTTTGTAACCTGAAAAGGAACCGAAATGGGTAGGAGTGGACATTAACAGGGCATAATGTGCTTGTGAATCAGCCATGAAAATGAGGATATCATCCACGAAAAGGGTCAATTTGACCACCTTGCTCTGAATCTTTATGCCCTGGAAGAGATCAGAATCTTCCAGATGTCTGGCCAGGGATTCCAGAGCGATGTCAAATAACAGGAGAGATGGGGCAGTCCTGCCTCGTCCCTTTGAAGATGGGAAAGGGGGAGGACATAATGGCAGACATGTGAACACAAGCCATTGGGGAAGAATAAAGTCCACCTAGGAAAGTGCGGAAACAACCAACAATTCCTATTCTGTCCAGCACCATCCCCAGCCAGTCCCACCTGATTTTATCGAAAGCCTTCTCGGCATCCAAGGCTATTAAAATCTGTGTTTCTCTGGGCTGGGGATGGTGCTGCACCCTATCTAGGACTGTGAGGACCTTGCGGATATTAGCCACTTAGGAGCGTTCAGCCAACAATTTGGACACTAACTTGAGGAAAAACTAAGTACACAGGAACAGGAGCCCTGTAGCAGCCGGGACATGGATATCAGTAGCAAAGGGTCCATGTACCCAAGTCCTCAAGAGATGTCAAGGTGGCGGGGAGCGTCCAGGACTACTCCGGGCGGGTAGATCCGGAGTGGCCACACAAGGCCGCTTCAGCTGCCGATGGGCTGGAGAACACTGTGGAAGAACCATCATCATGAAAGACACACAACACAGCATGGGTACTGCAATTGAAACGTATTCTTGCGCTGAAATAATTCTGTGCATATAGTGCTGAAGGTCTGCCACAGGTGCTGAAAAATCTTCAAAGAGCAAAACTCGGCTGCCCCGCAGGGTGAGGGGAGATGACCGTCTTCAAAAGGCCCGCATAAGATCCTGCTGGTCATTGTAGTCTTATAACTTCAAAATAACCTGGCGTGGTCGATTTTGTTGTGAAGAAGGCAAGTTAGAGTCCCTGGATGCTGTCCAGGCCGATCCTGTGAACCCTCTCCACTCTGCAGTAATGATCTAAACCTAAGGCTTCAGAAAGTACCACTTCAGAGAGGCGTTGCAGGTTGGTCTGGCATCTTTACCCATTCTGAGAGGCCTACAATGCAAAGGTTATTCCGCCTATAGCAATTTTCTAGATCGTCAATTTTAGCCCACAGGCTGGCATTTTCTTGCTGGAGATCGGATACCAATGCTGAAACCTCGGAATGATCTTGTGACAGCTCGGTGACATCACATCGGAGCGCATCTACCGCAGTGTTGGTCAATGCAAGGTCAGACTGCAGCTTATTAAAAGATGCTTAAAGTGTCGCAACTTTAGCTGCCAGGCTTTTAAAATCAAAGAAGGGCTGAGGCTGCATAGGAGAGTGGTCAGTCTCTGTAATTGATGGAGTTGCAGGCAGTGATGACATGGAGGAGGGGGAGGAGAACCCCAGGTCAGCAGGCAGACCAACGGGCTGATGGGAAGAAGAAGGAGGGGTGGAGGAACCCACTACATCTGTAGCCATGTTGCCTTGCTGAGAGAGAGGCAGAGGAGAATAGTGCTGTGCTGGAAGGATTATTTATGGCCACTGTGGAGCAAATAGCACTCTATTCAGAGATTGGGCAGCTGCCGGAGGTGCAGAGAGCCCACTGTGAGCTTTAATGTGGTACTTGCCATTATGTTCTGCCGGTCGCAGGCCGGGAGGCACAGGAGCCGTCTTTGCTGCGGCTGAGCATGGCAGCTCCGGAACCGGAAGTCTTCCCCCACCTTTTTATGACCACACCTCACCCTCATCACTTACAGATATCCCCAGGTGAACACCTGAGGACTGCACTTTTTCTTCCATTTTTACTTCAATTTAACTGGTACTTAGGGTATAAGTGCCCGGCAGTTAACCTTGGTCCGATTCACCCCAAAGAGTTAGTCGTTGAGCTTCACCCAACCTTTTTTCTTTGGTGATTTAGCCTTGCTGTTCTTGAGTTTAGGTCAGGTGGCTCAATCTCTTGGTATGCTGGCTGCCTCATGGTGGGATGCTTGGCCGCCCACCATCAGCATGGTAAGGTATTGGGGTTACATTCCAGCAGGCTGACTCTGCCCGCAGCGCTGGCGGATTCGTGAGCCAGCAGTCAGCGGTCAGGTTCTGGTTTAGTAGATATTTATATTTAGATATATATGTATGTATATATATATGTATATATATATATATATATATATATATATATATATATTGGTCTGTGCTTGGTTTACAAATTCTGTTGGTGCCATTCAGTGTGGTGGCATGCATGTCCAGTTGCGAGTCATGTCAGCAGGCTCGTTAAGGACTACATTTGCCCTCTTTTCCCTGCAAAGCAGCATGCAGGACCTGTTTTCCGGCTGGCTCTCACTCCAGGTCATGTGACCTTTAGCTGGAGCCACCCTGCCACCCTGGTTTGAACCCACTGGCGGGAGTTGCAGTGCATTCAAGCTTGGTATAATACACAAATTTTGCAATATGTCCATCTTAGTGATAATACGGCGTGACACTATGGCCCAGATTTATCAAACTATGTGAGAGAAAAAAAGAGGGATTTTCCCACAGCAGCCAATCACAGCTCAGCTTTCATTTTGCCAGAGCTTGTAAGCTGAGCTGTGATTGGTTGCTGTGGAAAAATCACTCCACTTTTTCTCTCACACAGTTTGATAAATCTCGCATATGTTGTTCTGAGCTTTATAGTGTGTATAATGTACTTTATAAACATTTATATTGGGTATTCGTTTGTGGCATTGTACTGTGCATACGTTCATAGCATTATACTGCACACATATTCATAGCATTTATGCTGTGTATACGTTCATAGCGTTATACTGCACACACGTTCATAGCATCATACTATGTACATTGGTAGCATTATACTGTGTATACATTCACAGCATTACACTGGATATATGTTT
Source organism: Hyla sarda (assembly GCF_029499605.1). NCBI lineage: Eukaryota > Metazoa > Chordata > Amphibia > Anura > Hylidae > Hyla > Hyla sarda. The sequence continues at coordinate 125,305,072 of NC_079197.1, forward strand.
GTGGCATTTCACTGGTTATACGTTCCTGTTTGTTTTCCCTCCATATCTTATAACATTATTGTGTATAATTCATAGCGTTGATTTCATGCATAGGTTCTTAGCATGTATTTAGTATACGGTATTATATTTATATTGTGTGCACATGGTTAGCATTATTTGTGTGTTTATGGTTATGGCATATATTTGTGTGCTTATGGTCATATAGCATTTATTTCTGTGCATATGATCACAGCATTCATTCTGTTTATAGCGTTTTATCTTACATATGTCATAGCATTTATGCTGTGCATGTGCATCACATATTCATTTTTGGAGGTCTTTCAGAATATTTTGTGTGCACACGTTAAATAGTAATAAATCATACATACATTCGTAGAATTTGTCGTTCATGTTTTAATGGCACTTACATTAGGTATATGTTTTGTAGTTTATCATGCGTTTATAGTTAGTTCATTTGTTCATAGTATTTGAGTCATGTGTAAATTCATGGCTTATGCCTTGCATACCTTCTTTTTGTTTTTAATACATACAATCATAGCATGTATTCTGTACAAGTTCATAGTTTTCATATAGTGTATATGTCATAACATTCAAATCATGCTTACGTTGTAGCATTTATAGCATGTATAGTTTAGCATTCATTCTGCTATGTCATCATTATTCTGTGTATGATATAGCGTTTATTCTGTGTTGCTTCAGGGCGTACGTTTACAGCTGTTCCAAGCATGCGGTTATAGGGTTTGTTCTGTGCATATGATTATTTATAAAGTGCATGAGTTCTCAACTTTTGTTCTGTGCTTATGTGTGCATACGTTATAGCATTTTGTTCTGTGCATACAGTAGTAGCATTGTTGCTGTGCATACAGCATTGCTTATAGGGTGTATACTTTTATATAATTTATTCTGCATATAATTGTAGCTTTAGGCTGTGCATAGGTGTTATATTATGTGCTCCAGCTGCTCACGCTGGCCGTGAGTGCATTGCCCCGCTCCCTCCACCAGCCGGCGGGGCTGGGATTCGCATAGCGTGATGTGCCCGCATGCAAGTCCTAGCCCATCACTCACCTCGGTCCTCTGCTGTTTCCTCTCGTGCTTCTCAGCTCCGTCGCACATGTCCCCATCTCCTAGGGCACGTGCGCGCCGGAGCTTTAAGATTTAAAGGGCTGGTGCGCCCCATTTGCACCTGTCACTCCCTTTTTCTTGTGCTCCTCCCACACTTTCCTGCCGGATCTTTGTTGCCTCATGTCATTGAGAAAGCGTTACTGTGATTTCCCTTGCCATGTTTCTGAGCCCTTGTTCTGTGACCTGGTCTGGCTCCTGTGCTGCCTGCCCACTGACCTCCTGCAACATTCCCGACTACGCACCTGTACTGCCTGCCCTGACCTTCTGCTATCCAGACTATGAGTTTCTGCATCCCTCCAGTGCCTCGAATCTCCTCAGCAGCCTGTGTGGTCGAGCCAGGGGTAGCGACCAGGGTCCCGCCTGCCGCAGCAAGACCATCCCGCTTTGCGGCAGGCTCTGGTAAAAACCAGTGGCACCTTAGACTCCGCTCCCTGGCACAGCCCGAATCATCTACCACACGGGTCCAGCAGATGCACTACTTCCGGTGTTCCTGTCTTCCTAACCGTGAGTGTTACAATGTACATACGGTTATAACATTTATTTTGTGCCTTAAGCTGTGCTTACGGTAATGCACTTGGGCTGTGCACACTTTAGAGCATTTAGACTGGACATACGGTTTTAGCATGTATTTTGTACATATGTGATAGCATTTATTCTTGCATTAGTCGGTTCATACCGTTTTAGTATTTAGTCTGTGCATATGTTGCATCTATCCTCTGTCTTTGGTCAATACATTTAGTCTGGGCATAAGGTTTGGTATGCTGGGCATACATTATAGCTTTATTACTGTACATACGGTTGTAGCAGGTGTTCGATGCACACGTTCATAACGTGTTCGGTGTTTTGTTCATAGTAATTTTTCCGGCTAGTATTCATTCAGTGCTTTGTTCTAGTTTTCCATACAGTCAGTCTGTCAAACATTCACAGCATTAATACAAGGTAGACATTACTACCATCTATGCCAAGCCTACGTTCCATAGCATTTTTTACTGTGCATTAGTCATTATAGAGCACACACATCGTGCCTGCCACATCAACAGGGGAGATGCTTCATATAGTTATTGCTGCTGACACATAGGTATACCTCAACTATGAGAGACATAATAAGGAAAACAAATCCATAAAATCACATTGTCTGATTTTTAAGGAATTTATTAGCAAATTATGGTAAAAAATAAGTATTTGGTCAATAACAAAAGTTCATCTCAATACTTTGTTATATACCCTTTGTTGGAAATGACAGAGGTCAAACATTTTCTGTAAGTCTTTACAAGGTTCTCACACACTGTTGCTGGTATTTTGGCCCATTCCTCCATGCAGATCTCCTCTAGAGCAGTGATGTTTTGAGGCTGTCGCTGGGCAACATGGACTTTCAACTCCCTCCAAAGGTTTTCTATAGGGTTGAGATCTGGAGACTGGCTAGGACACTCCAGGACCTTGAAATGCTTCTTACGAAGCCACTCCTTCGTTTCCCAGGAGGTGTGTTTGGGATCATTGTCCTGCTGATAGACCCAGCCACGTTTCAATTTCAATGCCCTTGCTGATGGAAGTAGATTTTCACTCAAAATCTCACGATACATGGCCCCATTCATTCTTTCCTTTACACCGATCAGTCATCCTGGTCCCTTTGCCGAAAAACAGCCCCAAAGCTTAATTTTACTCCCCCCCCCCCACCGATTCACAATAGGTATGGTGTTCTTTGGATGCAACTCAGCATTCTTTCCCCTCCAAACACGACGAGTTGAGTTTTTACCAAAAAGTTCTACTTTGGCTTCATCTGACCATATGACATTCTCCCAATCCTCTTCTGGATCATCCAAAAGCTCTCTAGCAAACGTCAGACGGGCCCGGACATGTACTGGCTTAAGCAGGGGGACACGTCTCGCACTGCATGATTTGAGTCCCTAGTGGATTAGTGTGTTACTGACTGAAGCCTTTGTTACTTTGGTCCCAGCTCTCTGCAGATCATGTACTAGGTCCCCCCATGTGGTTCTAAGATTTTTGCTCACCGTTCTTGTGATCATTTTGATACCACAGGGTGAGATCTTGCATGGAGTCCCAGATCGAGGGAGATTATGAGTGGTCTTGTATGTCTTCCATTTCTTCACACCAAGCTGCTTGCCTATTGCAGATTCAGTCTTCCCAGCCTGGTGCAGGTCTACAATTTTGTTTCTGGTGTCCTCTGACAGCTCTTTGGTCTTGGCCATAGTGGAGTTTGGAGTGTGACTGTTTGAGGTTGTGGACAGGTGTCTTTTATACTGATAACAAGTTCAAACAGGTGCCATTAATACAGGTAATGAGTGGAGGACAGAGGAGACTCCTAAAGAAGAAGTTATAGGTCTGTAAGAGCCAGAAATCTTGCTTGTTTGTAGGTGACCAAATACTTATTTTACCAATTAATTCATTAGAAATCCACAATGTGATTTCCTGTATTCTTTCCCCCCATTCTGTCTCTCATAGTTGAGGTATACCTATAATGAAAATGACAGGCCTCTCTCATATTTTAAAGTGGGAGAACTTGTACAGTTGGTGGCTGACTAAATACTTCTTTGCCCCACTGTATCTGTCTCGTCTGCAGGGGGATGCACCACATAGGCTATTGTTACTAACACGTCTTCCGAGCAATAACATCATGACACATAGGTGGTTGTATACCCCTCATGCCTGCTATGTCTGAAGGGAGGTGCACCACGTAGGTTATTGTTACTGACAAATTTTCAGAGCAATAACATCACGAGACATAGTTGGTTGTTTACCTGTCATGCTTGCCATGTCTGAAGGGAGATGCACCACGTAGGTTATTGTTACCAACACGTTTTCAGAGCAATAACATCACGACACATAGGTGGTTGTTTACCCGTCATGCCTGCCACATCTGCAGGGGGATGCACCACATAGTTTATTGTTACTGACACGGTTTCAGAGCAATAACATAACGACCCATTGGTGGTTGTTTACCAGTCATGCCTGCCAGTTGGCATAGGGAAGCATTACATAGTTTGTTGTTACTGACATGTCTTCAGAGCAATGACATCTCATCGTGTAGGAGCTGGCATACTTGTGCCTGCCATGGATGCAGGGGAATGTGCTGTATATGTCATTTGTTACTAACATGGTCTCAGAGCAGTTGGTAGATACATGTCACATCTAAGGGTATGACTGGCTGTGTATAGTCTGGGTAAATCTACAGGTAAGGTGCTTACATGAGTCTCGTTTAGTCTACAGGCAAACTAGCGTTGCAGGATCTTTGGTCATGTGGGCAGGTTCTCACATATCATTTACCCAACAGTTTATTTTGCCTCTTAATGGCAGGGACAGGGGTTAGCACCATGTATGCCTGACAAGCATCTAACAGTTGCCGTGCCAGTAACGGTAAGTGTCACGATTCGGTTTACAGGTTGTGGATCCACTGTGTCAGCGAGGGATTGGCGTGGACCGTGCCGGTGGACCGGTTCTAAGTGGCTACTGGTGTTCACCAGAGCCCACCGCAAAGCGGGATGGTCTTGCTGCGGCGGTAGCAACCAGGTCGTATCCACCGGCAACGGCTCAACCTCGCTGACTGCTGAGAAGGCGTGGGACAGAAGGACTAGGCAGAGGCAAGGTCAGACGTAGCAGAAGGTCGGGGCAGGCGGCAAGGTTCGTAGTCAATATGGATAACAGGAGGTCAGGTAACACAAGCTTGGACAACACTAAACGCTTTCACTGGCACAAGGCAACAAGATCCGGCAAGGGAGTGCAGGGGAAGTGAGGTAATATGGACAGGGAGCAGGTGGAAGCTAATTAAGCTAATTGGGCCAGGCACCAATCATTGGTGCACTGGCCCTTTAAGTCTCAGAGAGCTGGCGCGCGCGCACCCTAGAGAGCGGAGCCGCGCGCGCCAGCACATGACAGCCGGGGACCGGGACGGGTAAGTGACTTGGGATGCGATTCGCGAGCGGGCGCTGCAGGGAGAGAGACGCCGTGAGCGCTCCGGGGATGAGCAGGGACCCGGAGCGCTTGGCGTAACAGTACCCCCCCTTAGGTTTCCCCCTTTCTTTGTCCGGCAACTGCTTCACATGGGACGAGGACACCGGGAGTGATTGTAGGGTTTCCTCAAAGGCAGGCAGTTCAGCAGGAGTGGGAATGGGGAGGGAGGGCAGAGGGTGAAGCTTGGCACGGGGCAGGGTGTCACCAGGACGGGGGCCATGAGGAGTCAAGGCACAGTCCTGATAAGCCTTGGGGAGACCAGGTGTAGGAGGAGGCACTGAGGCTTGCCTGACGGGACTGGGAGGGGAGGAGAGGCATTTCTTGTGGCAAGCAGAGTCCCAGTTCTTGATCTCCCCGGTGGTCCAGTCAAGGGTAGGAGAATGAAGCTTGAGCCATGGCAGACCGAGGAGGACCTCAGAGGTGCAGTTGGGAAGGACGAAAAATTCAATCATTTCGTGATGGGGTCCAATGCACATTAAGAGGGGTTTTGTGCGGTAACGCACGGTGCAATCCAATCTAACTCCGTTGACCGCGGAAATGTAGAGCGGCTTGAGGAGACGGGTCACCGGGATGCAGAACTTATTCACCAAAGAATCCAGAATAAAATTCCCAGAGGCACCAGAGTCCAAGCAGGCCACGGCTGAGAGGGAGGAGTTGGCAGAAGGAGAAATCCGCACGGGCACCGTGAGACGTGGAGAAGCAGACTTCGAAGCAAGAGACGCCACACCCACGTGAGCTGGGTGCGTGCGTGCGTTTCCTAGACGTGGAGGACGAATAGGGCAATCCACCAAGAAACGTTCGGTACTGGCACAGTACAGACAAAGATTTTCTTCCCTACGGCGATTCCTCTCTTCCTGGGTCAGGCGAGACCGATCCACTTGCATGGCCTCCTCGGTGGGAGGCCCAGGCGTAGATGGCAAAGGATACTGTGGGAGAGGTGCCCAGAGATCTAGGTTTTTTTCCTGGCGGAGCTCCTGATGTCTCTCAGAAAAACACATGTCAATGCGGGTGGCCAAATGGATAAGTTCTTGCAGGTTGGCAGGAATCTCTTGTGCGGCCAGCACATCCTTGATGTTACTGGATAGGCCTTTTTTAAAGGTCGCGCAGAGAGCCTCGTTATTCCAAGATAATTCGGAAGCTAGAGTACGAAATTGGATGGCGTACTCGCCTACTGAAGAATTACCCTGGACCAGGTTCAGCAGGGCAGTCTCGGCAGAAGAAGCTCGGGCTGGTTCCTCGAAGACACTACGGACTTCAGCGAAGGACTGGACTGTGGCTGTGGCAGGATCATTGCGGTCCCAGAGCTGTGTGGCCCAAGACAAGGCCTTTCCAGATAGAAGACTCACTACGAACGCCACCTTAGACCATTCTGTAGGAAATAGGTCCGACAACATCTCCATATGCAGGGAACATTGAGACAAAAATCCACGGCAGAGTCTAGAGTCCCCATCAAATTTGTCCGGCAGGGACAAGCGGAGGCTAGGAGCGGCCACTCGCTGCGGAGGAGGTGCAGGAGCTGGCGGAGGAGATGGTTGCTGCTGTAGCAGTGGCAGAAGTTGCTGTAACCTGGCGGTCAACTGCGACAGCTGCTGTCCTTGTTGGGCAATTTGCTGCGATTGCTGAGCGACCACCGTGGTAAGGTCAGCGAGACTTGGCAGCAGCACCTCAGCGGGATCCATGGCCGGATCTACTGTCACGATTCGGTTTACAGGTTGTGGATCCACTGTGTCAGCGAGGGATTGGCGTGGACCGTGCCAGTGGACCGGTTCTAAGTGGCTACTGGTGTTCACCAGAGCCCGCCACAAAGCGGGATGGTCTTGCTGCGGCGGTAGCAACCAGGTCGTATCCACCGGCAACGGCTCAACCTCGCTGACTGCTGAGAAGGCGTGGGACAGAAGGACTAGGCAGAGGCAAGGTCAGACGTAGCAGAAGGTCGGGGCAGGCGGCAAGGTTCGTAGTCAATATGGATAGCAGGAGGTCAGGTAACACAAGCTTGGACAACACTAAACGCTTTCACTGGCACAAGGCAACAAGATCCGGCAAGGGAGTGCAGGGGAAGTGAGGTAATATGGACAGGGAGCAGGTGGAAGCTAATTAAGCTAATTGGGCCAGGCACCAATCATTGGTGCACTGGCCCTTTAAGTCTCAGAGAGCTGGCGCGCGCGCACCCTAGAGAGCGGAGCCGCGCGCGCCAGCACATGACAGCCGGGGACCGGGACGGGTAAGTGACTTGGGATGCGAATCGCATCCCCGCCGGCAATGTCAGTGCAGCGCTCCCAGTCAGCGGGTCTGACCGGGGCGCTGCAGGGAGAGAGACGCCGTGAGCGCTCTGGGGAGGAGCAGGGACCCGGAGCGCTTGGCGTAACAGTAAGACAGTTAATATGTTTTGTTGGGCGTGACTACCACAGCTTCTCAGTACCAGTTATCTGCTCAGATGGTAACTAGTTGGCAGTCACAGCGTTTCTACCTCATAAGATAGTCTAGAGTAGGATATATGGTGGTTGATCTTTGGTTATTATAATTATGAACACTGTTATTCATCCTAATAGGTTTAACTTTTGCCCTCTATAGGCGTGCCCTTGGACACGGTTTATGGCACAATTCAGCCCGCTTTGTTAAGGTTAATGCAGCCACGAGCACGAGTGTGTAGCCCCGAGTACAAGTTTTAAGCCTGTTAAGGCTGTATTTGTGTGAGGGGCGGGAGTATACAATGCCCCCCAACTCTGGGGGGTTTACAGGACTTAGTGCAAGGGGCGTAGGTATATAACGCCCCCTGCTCTTCATTAATCTATAGGGTATGCCCTCTATAGGCATGCCCTCAGACACGGTTTATAGGAGAATCGATGTGGAGGTGCGGGTGTCCCTGGATGGGGTCCCTTGCCTTCCAAAAGTCAGTTTTTTGGCTGTAGTGATTCACCGATATGATAACACAATAGGCAGATGTATAGACTATGTTTCTTTATTGTAATAAACATAAGATTGTGTATTACAGAAATATAGGTTTGGGCAACATGTTTCTGAGGGCTCCCCCTCCTTCGTCAGGTCCAGATTGCACAGTATCACAGACTCGGTTTATGGCACAATTCAGATAGTTTTGCTAAGGTTAATGTAATTTATACAGGTATGTATGCAACGTTTGCAGCCACAAGCATGAGTGTGTAGCCCCGAATACAAATATATTTTTGATGCATTTCAAAGCATGGGGAACAAAAGCTAAGAAAATGCAAAAGAAAATGCACAGTGTAAATCCAGAATAAAAAAACATATTTGGTATCATGTGTGGAAATGTCTAAACTAATAAAATATAATGTAATTACTCCCATACAGTGAACTACACACAAGGAAAAATTACCAAACAAAATCTTAGAAAGTATTGGATAAAAAGCCATCAAAAAGTCCTATCCAAATGTGACTGATAACAACTAAAGATCATGATGCAAAAAAGAGCACTCATACAGCTGGGTCGACTAAAAAATAAAAAGGTTATATGGGGTTAACATGAATAAAGTTAACATGTCAGATGATTAAAGGGGTATTCCGGGCAAAAACATTTTATCCCCTATCCAAAAAATAGGGGATAAGATGTCTGATCGCGGGGGGCCCACAGAGGTTGCTGCAGGGAGATTGCGGGGGGTCAGAGCAGCGGGCCCCCCTCTATTAGACATCTTATCCCCTATCCTTTGGATAGAGGATAAAATGTTTTTGCCTGGAATTCCCCTTTAATGTTGCCAAAAATATAAATAAATAACAAAGGAAGCTTATTTGTGGGAAACAAAAAACTGCATACAGACCTACTGTTTTTAGCCTGGTCATTAAGGGGTTAAAGTGTACCAGTCACAGAGACATGGCCAATATTTTCATCAGTCTGGGTCTCAGTGCTAAGACCCTCACCGGTCAGGAGAACAATCTCTATCCAGCAGCCCCATTTACATCTCAGAATTTCCGTTCGGAATTCCTCTTGGAATTCTGCATGAAAAATCTGCTGCAGCAGAGTCCTGTTGAACTTAACGGGATTCTGCTGCACTGTGCACATGGCTGAAATTCCGTGTCCACAGAAAGAATGAACCTGTTTATTATCTATGAGACGCCGCGTTCCCGTGCGGTCCTAGCTCCAGCATATTGTGCAGTCTCCGGAATTTCTACACAGAGATTTTCCGTGTTGACATTCCAACATGTGAACATAGCCAACAGTATATGGGGTCGTCCAGAGAAGATGGTCAGAGATTGTGGTGGGCCAGGGAAGGAAGCTTCTAAAGCTTTTTTACCCCTGATCGGTGGGGGTCTCAGGACTGAGATTATGACTGATCGCAACTTTTGTCATGTCTCCTAAATGTGAAGTTTTTTAAATGACAGGTATTTTTCAGTGTGAAACATATGGTAATAAAACAATAAAGTAAAAGCCTCTTTGTGCATACTGGCATACACTAGTTACTGGCAACATTTTCTTGGCATATAAGATGTTTTTAATCAAGCTGAGAATCCTTCTGCGTGTCCCAAAGCTGCTAATCTCTTGGTATTATTGACTTTGTCCATGGATTACCTGGAGTTATCGCCTCATTACTGAAGAAGCCTATTTTATACAGGTTAGACCATAAGTAGATTACAGAATCCTGTTTACCACCAGCAAATAGCCACTTTAATTTGGTATCTATTATGATCCAATGGGATCAAACAGTATATACCCATACCCCTCCCTTAATCCATCTTCTCCCCTTCGTGGTTGAACTTGATGGACATGTGTCCTTATTCACCGTTACTATTTAACTATGTAACTAACAATATTTTGGGGCATTCTTAAATCTTGTAATTCTCTAGGTTTTTATTTGTGGACAAGATTGGAGAGATGATAAATTTGTTCTATCAGCCAATCTTTCTGTATTTCATTTCCTTTTCATTGACAATTATATGTATAATTATTGTACATATAATAAGTTTTTAAATATTCAGCATACTGTTACTGTTGCTGTGGAAATGTGAATTATCATCAGTGAAAATCAATACGGATTTCAATGTGAATTTTGAATGTGGTCTTGTATGTCATTTATTTTCTAATAATTGCGCCCACAGTTGATTTCTTCACATCAACATTCAGTCTTCCCAGCCTGGTGCATGTCTATAATTTTGTTTCTGGTGTCCTCCAACAGCTATTTGGTCTTGGCCATAGTGGAGTTTGGAGTGTGACTGTTTGAGGTTGTGGACAAGTCTTTTATACTTATAAGTTCAAACAGGTGCCATTAACCCATTAAGGACCAGGGTTTTTTCTGGTTTTGCACTTTTATTTTACCCAAAAATCTACAGCGAAACGGGAAAAAAATCAGTGTGCGACAAAATTGAAGAAAAAACAATTTTTTTTTTACTTTTATGGGCTTCCGTTTCTACAATGACACTTTATCTTTATTCTGTAGGTCCATACGATTAAAAGGGTACCCTACTTATATAGGTTTGATTTTGTCATACTTCTGGAAAAAATCATAACTACATGCAGTAAAATATATACGTTTAAAATTGTCATCTTCTGTCCCCTATAACTTTTTTATTTTTCCGCGTATGGGGCGGTATGAGGGCTCAGCTTGATCTGAAGTTTTTAGCGGTACCATTTTTGTATTGATTGGACGTTTTGATTGCTTTTTATTCTTTTTTTCATGGTATAAAAAGTGACCAAAAATATGCTATTATGGACATTGGAATTTTTGGGGGAAATACGGATGAAACACTCAAAGTATATAATTTCAAATTCTTTCATATTACAGATCCGTATTATATACATATTTCTATATGCTCGTGTGAAGCTGGCCTTTTGTTTACAGATATTTTTTTGGGAATGTATTTGAGGAGTAAAATGTAAGTTTTATGCCGCAAAAGGCTTCATATTTTAGGCCCATTCTCTTCCCATTGCATTACATAAATGTAAAGGATAAACACAAAATAAATTAGGCAAACATTATGTACACCATAAATTCCTATATGACCGTAGTATGTGAACACAGAGGAAAGGCTTTTGTTTTTAATTAAAATATCCTGCAGGTGACAGGTCTGCTGCGGAGCTCACAATTCTTTCATGGAACAGTAGGTGTTTGAGCTGTAGTGTCACAGTACATGAGATTGAAAGACCTTCTGCAAACATCAACACAAAGCATATAGAAATGGCTGGCAATACGAACAGGATAAGTGCAATAACAGCCAGTCAGCTGGCTAACTACTCCAACCTTCAATACATGTCATAGCATCCAAACAATACCATTCAAAGGGGTCCTGCAGGGCTATACAAATGAAGTTTTTGTTTTCTTTTTTTTTTAAATAAAGCACAGGATTCTGTGTGAATCAGTGAATTAGGCTTAAAGGAGTTATCCATGAATAGAAAAAACACAGCTACTTTCTTTCAAAAACAGCTCCACATCTGTCTCCAGGTTTGGTGTGGTTCTACTTGGCTCACTTGACTTCAATGGAACTGAGCTGCAGAACCACACCCAACCTGAAGACAGACAGGGAGCTGTTTTTAAAAGAAAGTTAAAAAATCTTAATCCTTCCAATAGTTATTAGCTTCTGAAGTTGAGTTGTTGTCTTCTGTCTAACTGCTCTCTGATGACTCACGTCCCAGGAGCTGTGCAGTTCCTATGGGGATATTCTCCCATCATGCACAGCTCCCGGAACGTGACATCATCATTGAGCAGTTAGACAGAAAACTTCAGAAGCTAATAACTATTGGAAGGATTAAGATTTTTTAATAGAAGTAATATACAAATCTGTTTAACTTTCCGGAGCCAGTTGATATATATAAAAAAAAAGGTTTTGCCTGGAATACCCCTTTAAAGTAATCTACCTGACTTGATTTCTGAATTTTGTGATGTTTTTTCTGAGGAGGCCTCCTCCACTTTGCCCACACATCGAGATTATGACTGTCTTTTGAACTTGTACCTGATGCCAAGTATCCTAAGGGGAGAATTTATAATTCGTCTGGTCCCAAAAGGGAAGCTATGAAGGACTATATTCAGTCAAGTTTGCAAAAATGTCATATTCATCCTTCTGTATCTCCTATGTGAGCAGGTTACTTCTTTGTGACAAAGAAGGACGGAGGGTTAAGGCCGTGTATTGATTATCAGGGTCTGAATAAGATTAATGTTGAAAATCAATATCCATTGCCTCTCATTCCAGATTTGTTTAATCAAAAACAGGGAGCATGTTGGTTTTCTAAACTTAAAAGAGTTCTCCAACTGAAATCTTTTATCCCCCACTGTGCCCGGGCTGTTAAACTATGCATAATAAACTTTCACTTACCTGCCTACGATACCCCGTTGTTCCGATATCGCCGCCCGTTGTTCCGATATCGCCGCCCTGTCAGCTTCCTCTTCCTGCGGGTCGGTGACTTCACTCTGCGCTCAGCCTATCAGCGGCCACAACGGGACATTGCTGCGGCCGCTGATAGGCTGAGCGCAGAGTGAAGTCACCAACCCGCAGGAAGAGGAAGAGACCGGGACCGGAGAACGGGGCGGCGATATCGGAAAAAACGGGGGGATCGTAGGCAGGTAAGTGAAAGTTTATTATGTATAGTTTTACAGCCCGGGCACAGCGGGGGTTAAAAGTTTTAGCTTAGAATAAAAGAAGGTGAAGAATGAAAAACTCTGTTTAACACCCATGAAGGTCATTTTGAATATCTGGTAATACACCAGCAGTTTTTCAGAATTTGGTCAACAATATTGTTACGCCGAGCGCTCCGGGTCCCTGCTCCTCCCTGGAGCGCTCGCGGCATTCTCCTCTCTGCAGCGCCCTGGTCAGACCCGCTGACCGGGAGCGCTGCACTGACATTCACAACGGGGATGCGATTCGCATAGCGGGACGCGCCCACTCGCGAATCGCATCCCAAGCCACTTACCCGTCCCGGTCCCCGGCTGTCCCGTTCTGGCGCGCGCGGCTCCGCTCTCTAGGGAGCGCGCGCGCCAGCTCTCTAAGATTTAAAGGGCCAGTGCACCAATGATTGGTGCCTGGCCCAATCAGTCTAATTAGCCTCCACCTGCTCCCTGCTCATATAACCTCACTTCCCCTTCACTTCCTTGCCGGATCTTGTTGCCTTGTGCCAGAGAAAGCGTTTAGTGTATGTCCCAAGCCTGTGTTCCAGACCTTCTGCTGTTGCCCCTGACTACGACCCTTGCTGCCTGCCCTGACCTTCTGCTACGTCCGACCTTGCTCTTGCCTTGTCCTTTTGTACCGCGCCTGTCTCAGCAGTCAGAGAGGTTGAGCCATTACCGGTGGATACGACCTGGTTGCTACCGCCGCAGCAAGACCATCCCGCTTTGCGGCGGGCTCTGGTGAATACCAGTAGCAACTTAGAACCGTTCCAACGGTATGGTCCATGCCAATCCCTCTCTGACACAGAGGATTCACCTCCAGCCTGCCGAATCCTAACAGTAGATCCGGCCATGGATTCAGCTGAGGTGCCGCTGCCAAGTCTCGCTGACCTACCCAGCAATCTCAGCAAATCGCCAACAAGGACAGCAGCTGTCGCAGTTGACCGCCATGCTACAGCAACTTCTGCCACTGCTACAGCAGCAACCATCTCCTCCGCCAGCTCCTGCACCTCCTCTGCAGCGAGTGCCCGCTCCTAGCCTCCGCTTGTCCCTGCCGGACAAATTTGATGGGGACTCTAGACTCTGCCGTGGTTTCCTGTCTCAATGTTCCCTACATATGGAGATGTTGTCGGACCAATTTCCTACAGAACAGTCTAAGGTGGCTTTCGTAGTTAGTCTTCTGTCTGGAAAGGCCTTGTCTTGGGCCACACCGCTCTGGGACCGCAATGATCCTGCCACAGCCACAGTCCAGTCCTTCTTTGCTGAAGTCCGTAGTGTCTTCGAGGAGCCAGCCCGGGCCTCCTCTGCCGAGACTGCTTTGCTGAACCTAGTCCAAGGAACTTCTTCCGTAGGCGAATACGCCATCCAGTTTCGTACCCTTGCCTCCGAGCTAGCCTGGAACAATGAGGCCCTCTGCGCGACCTTCAAGAAAGGCTTATCCAGCAACATCAAAGATGTACTGGCCGCACGAGAAATTCCAGCTAAACCTGTCTGAACTTATCCTTTTGGCCACCCGCATCGACAAGCGTTTTTCTGAAAGACACCAGGAGCTCCGCCAGGAAAAAGACCTTGATCTCTGGGCAACTCTCTCCCAGTATCCTTTGCAATCTACCCCTGTGCCTCCCGCCGAGGAGGCTATGCAAGTGGATCGGTCTCGCCTGACCCATGAAGAGAGGACTCGTCGCAGAGATAAAAATGTATGTCTGTACTGCGCTAGTACCGAACATTTCTTGGTGGACTGCCCTATTCGTCCTCCGCGTCTGGGAAACGCACGCAAGCACCCTGTTCAAATGGGAGTGGCGTCCCTTGGTGTGAATTCTGCTTCTCCACGTCTCACTGTGCCCGTGCAGATTGCTCCTTCTGCCAACTCCTCCTTCTCAGCTGTGGCCTTCTTGGACTCTGGTTCTGCTGGAAATTTTATTCTGGCCTCTTTGGTTAATAGGTTCTGCATCCCGGTGACCCGTCTCGTCAAGCCGCTCTACATTTCTTCGGTCAACGGAGTAAAATTTGACTGCACTGTGCGCTACCGCACAGAACCCCTGCTTATGAGCATTGGACTGCATCACGAGAAACTTGAATTTTTTGTTCTGCCCAACTGCACCTCTGAAGTCCTCCTTGGTCTGACATGGCTCCAACGTCATTCTCCCACCCTTGACTGGACCACCGGGGAGATCAAGAATTGGGGTCCTGCTTGTCACAAACGATGCCTCACATCTGCTCCTCATAGCCCCCTTCCTGGTAACACTCTGCCCCGTGACAAGCTTCACCCTCTGCCCCCCCTCCCCATTCCCACTTCTTCTGGATTGCCTGCCGCTGATGTTGCTTCCCAGCACTTCTCTTTTTTCCGGAAGGAAACTCAAGAGTCGCCCCTTATGTTCTCGTCTCATTTGAAGGGACAAGGAGACAAAAAGAGGGGGAGACCTAAGGGGGGGGTACTGTTACGCCGAGCGCTCCGGGTCCCTGCTCCTCCCCGGAGCGCTCGCGGCATTCTCCTCTCTGCAGCGCCCCGGTCAGACCCGCTGACCGGGAGCGCTGCACTGACATTCACGACGGGGATGCGATTCGCATAGCAGGACGCGCCCGCTCGCGAATCGCATCCCAAGCCACTTACCCGTCCCGGTCCCCGGCTGTCACGTTCTGGCGCGCGCGGCTCCGCTCTCTAGGGCACGTGCGCGCCAGCTCTCTAAGATTTAAAGGGCCAGTGCACCAATGATTGGTGCCTGGCCCAATCAGTCTAATTAGCCTCCACCTGCTCCCTGCTCATATAACCTCACTTCCCCTTCACTTCCTTGCTGGATCTTGTTGCCTTGTGCCAGAGAAAGCGTTTAGTGTATGTCCCAAGCCTGTGTTCCAGACCTTCTGCTGTTGCCCCTGACTACGACCCTTGCTGCCTGCCCTGACCTTCTGCTACGTCCGACCTTGCTCTTGCCTTGTCCTTTTGTACCGCGCCTGTCTCAGCAGTCAGAGAGGTTGAGCCATTACCGGTGGATACGACCTGGTTGCTACCGCCGCAGCAAGGCCATCCCGCTTTGCGGCGGGCTCTGGTGAATACCAGTAGCAACTTAGAACCGGTCCACCGGTACGGTCCACGCCAATCCCTCTCTGACACAGAGGATCCACCTCCAGCCTGCCGAATCCTAACAAATATTTTTCGTAAATTTTTGGGAAAATTCCTAGTGGTGTATTTAGATGACATCCTAATCTCTTGTGATTGGTCATCTCATGTGAATCATGTACGTTCTGTCCTCCATGTACTTTGTCTAAACAAATTAAAGAGGTACAATTTTTGGGGTACATCTTAACTCCAGGACATTTTAAAATGGATCCTGAGAAGGTTAAGGCAGTTTGTGACTTGGTGCGGCCTACTTCTTTAAAGGCATTGTAATGGTTTTTGGGTTTTGCAAACTACTACAGAAAATGTATTAAAAAATGTTTCTATCATCGTCAAACCATTGACTGCTTTGACTCGTAAAGGGGCAGATCTAGTTAACTGGTCTCCGGAGGCAGAGGCAGCTTTTGTACATCTCAAGGGAGGTTTCATCTCTGCTCTGATGTTAGTCCAGCCACATCAGATCAAGCCCTTTATTGTTAAAGTTGATGCTTCTGAAGTTGGTGCTGGAGAAGTATTGTCACAGGGATCTACTTCTTTGACGAAGTTATGTCCTTGTGCATTTTTCTCTCAAAAATTTTCCACCGCTGAACAAAACTATAATGTAGGAAATTGAGAACTTTTGGCAATCAAGTGGGCTTTTCAGGAGTGGAGACATTTTCTTGAGGGGGCAGTTCATCAGGTTACAGTAATCACTGACCACAAAAATGTAACCTTCCTTGAATCTGCCAAACATTTCAATCCTCGTCATGCCCAGTGGGCCTTGTTCTTTACTCGGTTTAATTTTGTTATTACTTACAGTCTGGGTACTAAGAATGTCAGGGCTGATGCCTTATCTCGGAGTTTCAGTGCTTCTCAGCCTATTGATTCTGTTTTTCCAGAAAGTGCGGTTATTTCTGCAGTGTCCGCAGATTTAACTTCTCAGATATTGAACAATCAAGGTTTAGTTCCTCCAGAGATTCCAGAGACAAGATCTTTGTACCTAGTCAGTTTCGCCTCCGTATTATTGATGAGTGTCATTGCTCCCCATTTGCAGGTCATCCTGGCATTCAAGGTAAAGGGAAATTGCTTCAAAGGAAATTCTGGTGGCCAACTCTCAACAGGGATGGGGAGGCTTTTGTTGCTTCTTGTGAAATTTGTGCTCGAGCAAAAACTCTTCAGACACGTCGTGCAGGAGAGTTGGGTCCATTGTCCATTCCCATGACGCCCTGGACTCATATTTCTATGGATTGTGGTGGACAGGTTCAGTCAACAGTGTCATCTCGTTCCTCTAAAAAATCTCCCTTCGGCAAAAGCTCTTGCTGATTTATTTTTAAGACATGTTGTTAGGTATCATGGGGTTCCAGAAAATATTATGTCTGATCGAGGGGTTCAATTTGTTTCCAGCATCGTCCATACATTCTTCCACCTCGGTCATAAAATTTCATGACTCTCATCTGGATAAACCCAAATTTAAGGGTACTGTGGCCCCTTCTAAAAGGGGGGGGGGTTACCGTCAGAACCTATAGGGTTAAAAAGTTTCTGACAGGTTCTTTGTTGTTTCTTGTTGCTGAGATAGGCCCGGCTCTCTGGACTGGTCAGCTGACCTTGATTGGAGCACCTGTTCTGGCTCCAGATAAGCTGGCAGCCTACTCCCAATGCTTGCCTGCTATAGAGCTCTGTCTACTCCTAGCTAGCATTTATATTGTATCTGTCATATCTGGCATTTTGACCCTTTGGCTCCGCTCTCTGACTCTTCTCCTGTCTCTGCGAACTGGCATATCTGTAACCTCTTGGTATCGACTTGGCGTGTTGACAGCGACTTATTGTGTGTATGTTTAGTTATTATTTCTGTTAGTCTGAGTGATTCCATTCTGTGTGCCAAACTCCGTCTGCATTATAGTTTATTATTTTGACTGAACTGCCCTCACTTATTGTAAGTAGGGACCGTCACCGTGGTTATGAACCCGCTACCTAGGGCAGGGATAGGGGAAGTGGCGAGAATAGTGAGCACTCCTTCCCTGCCCATACATGACACTCAGCCAATCATTGACTGAGGTGAGACACTGTGTCACTGATTGGCTGAGCCAGGCAGTTCTTGTGGGGTTGGCACGTCATAGGAACAAGGAAGAAACAGTGACCAAGGTGGGATTGAGAGCACTGATGTGGCAGATGCAGGGGACTGAGGTAGGTAAATATAGATTTATTTTTTTAAATTCAGAAATTCAAGTTTTCCCCGTTATTCTACACTCAATACTCTTTAATGACACAGTAAAAACAGTATTCAGACTCTTTACTCAAGTACTTTGCTTAAGCACCTTTGGCAGTGATTAGACCCTCCAGTCTTTTTGGGATGATGCCACAAGGTTTTGGGAATTTTCTGTCATTTCTCTCTGTAGATCCTCTCAAGCTCTGTCAGGTTGGATAGGGAGCCATCAGTGGAATACATTTTCAGGTCTCCCCAGAGATGCTCCATTGGGTTTAAGTCAGGTCTCTGGCCTGGCCACTCAAGGACATTCATTTCAGTGCCTTCTTTCTGACCAATCTGACATAAAGCTTAAACTGGTAGAGTGCTACCGTGATGGTTGACCTCCCATTTGCACACAGGATATTGTGAGCTTAACCAGAGTGACCTTCGCCAGAGTGACCTTTGGTTCTTGGTCACCTCTCAAGTCCCTTCTCCCCTGATTACTTATATTTGGTGTGGAAGCCTACTTTAGGAAGAGCCCTGGTTGTTCCAAACTTCTTGCATTTAAGAATTATGGAGGCTGCTGTGCTCTTGGGAACTTTTATTGCAATTCATTTTTGGACCATTCCCCAGATGTGCCACCTTATATTAGCTGTGAGACCTTATATAGATAGGGCTGTGTCTTTCCAAATCCTATCCAATCATCTGAATTTACCACAGGGGACTCCAGTGAAGGTGCAGAAACATCTCAAAGATGATCAAGAGAAATGAGAGGCCCCCCTCCAGAGCAACATTTTAAGTGTCTGAATACTTATGTCCATGCACAATTTTAAACACAAGCAAAAAGGATGGAGTCATTTACAAAATAATTAATCCAACACGTATAAATTTTATTAATTCCATAGAATGTAAAAATGGAGGAATTCCACCCAAGGGGGGATAAAAATACACAGGGTGTCACTCAATCTACATATACATCAATAAATGCCATCCATCATTAGTAGAAAAAGTGCAAAAGGGCAGAAAAAAACATCTCTCAAAGCCAGATAAGGCTAACAATATATAACAATGTACAAACCCATTACCAAAAATAGCAAGGCAGACACCAGAGCGACACCACCCCAACCTGGAATTTCGTCAAGAATGCCTTTGTAGTTGGGAGCTCATATAGCAGCATATTTTAAAGGGATTCTCACTAAGCACATCCTTTTTCTCTTATAGCCCAATAACTGAAATATATTTTTTGCCTGCACAATTTTAGTTTATCTTATTTAATAATATGTAGAAATTTCTAAAATTCTGTCTAGTGCCATTACATTATATATATATATATATATGTGTTTTTTTTCAATGCTCCCCCACAAATATTTGTTATTTTTGTTTCTCAATACAATTTATGCCAATATCCAGGTTGACATTAAAGGGGTACTCCTGTGCTTAGACATCTTATCCCCTATCCAAAGGATAGCGGATAAGATGCCTGACCGCGGGAGTCCCGCCGCTGGGGACCCCCGTGATCTTGCATGCGGCACCCCGTTTGTAATCAGTCCCCAGAGCGTGTTCGCTCCGGGTCTGATTACGGGCGACCACAGGGCGGGCGGCGTGTGACGTCACGCCTGCGCCCCCGTGTGACGTCACGCTCCGCCCCTCAATGCAAGCCTATGGGAGGGGGCGTGATACAAATGGGGTGCCGTGTGCAAGATGCTGGGGGTCCCCAGCGGCGGGACTCCCGCGGTCAGGCATCTTATCCCCTATCCTTTGGATAGGGGATAAGATGTCTAAGCACCGGAGTACCCCATTGAACAAAACAACATCTCCCACACAAAAAACAAGCCCTTATACAGCTATATTGATGGAGCAATTATGACTTTGTGAACATGTGAGGATGAAAAAAATTTAACAAAAAAGCTAATAATGGCTTTGCCCCAAAGGGGTTAAACTACCGTGCAACAATTAGTCTTCTCTATATTGTGTCATTTCCTCTATGGCTGCCCATTATTATAAATGTGTCACACATTATCTGTGCTGCCATAGTCTATAATGTAATGTTTGTTCCTGTTAGATTAGCAGCAGCAGTATAACTATAGAGGGTGTAATGGCACCATTTATAACAGGCTCTGGTGTCTGAGGGAGCCCAATAGGTCCACATACCAGCATTATAAATGACATGTCAGGTTGGGTACAGTTTTGCATTGGGGGCCAAGAGCTTTGATCTACTTTTCTGTGGATTAGCTACATTGAAACTAAATGCTGTAATTTAGATTGACATTGTGCATTGTGTTTCCCTGAATTTTTTTTTTTACAATCTATCATTTATCTATCCCTATCTATTCATGCATCTAACATATATAGAGGAAGCACCTTAATAAAATGGGAATGGTTGGTGATAACTTCCTATTTGTGGCACATTAGTATATGTGAGGGGGAAAACTTTTCAAGACGGGTGGTGACCATGGTGGCCATTTTGAAGTTGGCCATTTTGAATCCAACTTTTGTTTTTTCAATAGGAAGAGGGTCATGTGACACATCAAACTTATTGGGAATTTCACAAGAAAAACAATGATGTGCTTGGTTTTAACGTAACTTTATTCTTTCATGAGTTATTTACAAGTTTCTGACCACTTATAAAATGTGTTCAATGTGCTGCCCATTGTGTTGGATTGTCAATGCAACCCTCTTCTCCCACTCTTCACACACTGATAGCAACACCGCAGGAGAAATGCTAGCACAGGCTTCCAGTATCCGTATACACTGCTATATACTACTATATACACCGCAGGAGAAATGCTAGCACAGGCTTCCAGTATCCATAGTTTCAGGTGCTGCAGAATGGGCAAAACAAAAATTGGAGCATGACCCTCAGTTTACGCAGAAGATTTTGTTCAGTGATGAGGCAAACTATTATGTGAATGGGGAAGTTAACGAACAAAACCACCGCTGTTGGTCTGACACTAACCCACATTGGATAGATCCCTCCAAGACTGTTGGAACACAAAAATTGATGGTATGGTGTGGTATATGGGGTACAAAGATAGTGGGGCCATTCTTCATCAATGGAAACCTCAAGGCCACTGGATATGCAAAATTGCTACATGATGATGTGTTTCCCTCTTTATGCACTGAAGGTGGCAAGTTCCCTGAGTTTTTCCAGCAAGATGGTGCACCACCACATTATGGGTGTCAGGTCCGAGCATTCCTAGATGAACAGTTTCCTGGAAAGTGGTTTGGTCATCGTGGGCCAGTTGAATGGCCCCCAAGGTCTCCCGATCTGACCCCCTTACACTTTTATCTTTGGGGTCATCTGAAGGCAATTGTCTATGCTGTGAAGATACGAGATGTGCAGCACCTGAAACTACGGATACTGGAAGCCTGTGCTAGCATTTCTCCTGCGGTGTTGCTATCAGTGTGTGAAGAGTAGGAGAAGAGGGTTGCATTGACAATCCAACACAATGGGCAGCACATTGAACACATTTTATAAGTGGTCAGAAACTTGTAAATAACTCATGAAAGAATAAAGTTACGTTAAAGCCAAGCTCATCATTGTTTTTCTCATGAAATTCCCAATAAGTTTGATGTGTCACATGACCCTCTTCCTATTGAAAAAACAAAAGTTGGATTCAAAATGGCCATCTTCAAAATGGCCGCCATGGTCACCACCCATCTTGAAAAGTTTCCCCCCTCACATATACTAATGTGCCACAAATAGGAAGTTAATATCACCAACCATTCCCATTTTATAAAGCTGTATCCATAGAAATGGCCCACCCTGTAGTTAATCTTACCTGTTGATGTTTGTAGATCAATGGTTAATATCAGCATTAACAAAATATTTAGAAGACATCGGCTGGTCCCCGGATCCTTCATTTTAATTCCATTGACATCTGAAATAGAAGAAATTTTATTGGTTTATGACACTTTATGTTCCTTGTTCTCTGATTATATTGTTTGACTGTCGTATCAATGCAGGATATTAAAACAAAAGAACATACATCCAATATGCAGCAGAGACAATGTAAACACCAGCGCTGGTTAAAACCTGTTCTGGTTAGAATCTGACATTGCTCATTTCCCACATAGGATATACAGGCAGCTAGTTCATGTCAGCCAGGTGGGTATAGAATAGGAAGTCTTTATCATGACAAAATGAAGATCGACTTTTGTTTGTGATGCCCTTGGGTCCAGGGGGACCCTTCCCTTGCCCCACTTTACAGAGAAAATGATGGAGGTTGGTAGTGCTGGATTTCTCTTCTATCAACATATATATTGGGAATATTTAAAGATCAGCATTTCACATTTTGGTCTTTAAAAAATAAAACTCTAGCTGTACACTGGTGTACAATGTGCCAGATGTATTGAGGAAGTCACATGGTATATGACAGAACACGTGGGGGGTTTGGGGGGCACATGTGCTCACTGTTGGTTTACATGACTTGTGTTATAATCTACAACTGATTGTAAGATTTTTCTACTTTGCGTGTATTTACTTTGCGTCTGACATTTTATACATATTTTACCCTTTGATTGTTGCCCGGCATTTTACTAGAACTAGTAAACTATATATATAGGACTATAGGATATAGGATATTTGTACTCATAGGGGGAGATTTATCAAAACCCGTGCAGAGGAAGAGTGGTGCAGTTGCCCATTGCAACCAATCAGATTGCTTCTTTCATTTTCCACAGGCCTCTTTAGAGGCCTGTGGAAAATGAAAGAAGCAATCTGATTGGTTGCTATGGGCAACTGCACCACTCTTCCTCTGCACAGGTTTTGATAAATCTCCCCCCATACAGTGGGGCTGCAGTGCTTAGGAGGTCGTCGATATGGTTTATTATTACATTCACACGTTCTTTTAGGGCGATCAGTCCATGGTCCACTCTCATTGTCATGTGGCTCGTCTTGAGCCATTTTAGTGTCTTCATCAGTCTATGTCTCTTGTAATAGTTGATGCTAATAAAATGTATCTTCTTTTGCATTATTTGGGTGTACATCACTTTAGTGTTTTTTTTGTTTTTTGTTTTTTTCTTGCTATAAAGATGTATTAAAGATGATCTGAGTTCTAGTCTTGGGTGCCCTGATTCCAATTTTTTTTATACCAACTACATGTTTACTTTAAGAGGCAGAAGCCTTTCAATAAATTTAGCTCATCATTCTAACTATCCATGAGATAAGGAGTCATCACAACAAGACCATGGTTCGAAAAAGATTCCCTAAATCTTAGCCTTTATTATAATTACTTTTAAAAAAAATTTAATTTTAAAATTTTTTAAAAAATGTAAAAAAATTTAAATTAAAAAAAAATATCCTAAGTGGGGGAGGATGAGAGGGCATGATATGATATGCCCATGAGATGATATGCCCCGATGGACATGGAGAGGCTGCCTCATGGAGCTTGCCTCAATAAGGGCATCCCTAATCTTAAAGGGGTTGTCCAGGAAAAAACTTTTTTTTTATATCAACTGGCTCCAGAAAGTTAAACAGATTTGTAAATTGCTTCTATTAATTTTTTTTTAATCCTTACATTAATTATCAGCTGCTGAAGTTGAGTTGTTCTTTTCTGTCTGGCAACAGTGCTCTCTGCTGACATCTCTGCTTGTCTCGGGAACTGCACAGAGTAGAAGAGGTTTGCTATGGGGATTTGCTTCTACTCTGGACAGTTCCCGAGACGCGTGTCATCAGAGAGCACTTAGACAGAAAAGAACAACTCAACTTCAGCAGCTCATAAGTACTGAGAGGATGAAGATTTTTTAATAGAAGTACTTTTCAAATCTGTTTAACTTTCTGGAGCCAGTTGATATCTAAAATAGGTTTTTTTCCTGGATAACCCCTTTAAGGCTCACCCTATCCTCGCCTTACTCTAATAGAGGAAGAAAATGTATTTGCATTGCTTACATTGTATCCACCCTATGTGCATTGCTTACTTTGTGTCCATAAATTGTAGCTGTCTTTCTTCTGAAGAAGCACTCATTTACATACTTATTCCCAGTAAACATTGCCTGGCCTTTATCACTCCCTATGTCAACTTGGCAGTGTCCCCAAAGAAACAGATTATCTGTTGTAGGTAGCAAATAATTATTAATCAATAATATTTCTATCACCCAATTATCAATCAATTTTTGCTGACTATTTAACCACATATTATTTCTCAGGAAGCCTTTAATATTTTCATAATAATAATAAATTATTTATGGCACCAATAAAAGTGCAATACAAAGTAATGTGTCTTAACAAAATACTTCTTCAGACACTGCTGGTAAAATTCCCAAGGTACAGAAGCTAAAAAATAGAAATGTAGGTTAAAGGAGTAGTCCAGTGGTGACTCAGTGGTTAACAACTTATCCCCTATCCTAAAGATAAGTACGGAGCCCCGACAGCCCGCGGGAAGGGGGCGTGTCGACCTCTGCACGAAGCGGCGGCCGACACGCCCCCTCAATACAACTCTATGGCAGAGCCGAAGCGCTGCCTTCGGCAATCTCCGGCTCTGCCATTGAGATGTATTGAGGGGGCGTGTCGGCCGCCGCTTCGTGCAGGGGTCGACACCCGCTATCTGTCCCGAGAGCCTGGCCCCCGTACAGAGAGATCGCAGAGGGCCCCAGCAGTCGGACCCCTCGCGATCTCAAACTTATCCCCTATCCTTAGGATAGGGGATAAGTTTTTCACCACTGGACTACCCCTTTAAGATGATGAGGGTAGTCGACTGTTCAGGATGCCCACTTTTCAAAGCTGAGTACTACATCCAGAAATTTCAGCCTTAAAGCACCATACACATCCCCCCCGGATTTATTCTGTAACTGTACATTATACAAAACGTAAGACTTTGTTCCAGTAAGGGTAAATGTAAGATCTTTGTTCCAGTAAGGGTAAATGTAAGATCTTTGTTCCAGTAAGGGTAAATGTAAGATCTTTGTTCCAGTAAGGGTAAATGTCAGATCTTTGTTCCAGTAAGGGTAAATGTAAGATCTTTGTTCCAGTAAGGGTAAATGTAAGATCTTTGTTCCAGTAAGGGTAAATGTAAGATCTTTGTTCCAGTAAGGGTAAATGTAAGATCTTTGTTCCAGTAAGGGTAAATGTAAGATCTTTGTTCCAGTAAGGGTACATGTAAGATCTTTGTTCCAGTAAGGGTAAATGTAAGATCTTTGTTCCAGTAAGGGTAAATGTAAGATCTTTGTTCCAGTAAGGGTAAATGTAAGATCTTTGTTCCAGTAAGGGTACATGTAAGATCTTTGTTCCAGTAAGGGTACATATGTTTCATTGGTCTTGTCTTATTTGAAGAAGCATGTAGCATATATATGCGCTTTAAGGGATATTCCAGGCAAATACATCTTATCTCCTATCCAAAGGATAGGAGATAAGATGCCTGATTGCGGGGGGGGGGGGGGGGGGGGGGTCCCAGCGGGGCCCCCCCGTGATCAGACATCTTATCCCCTATCCTTTGGATAAGGGATAACATATATTTGGCCAGAATACCCCTTTAACTGCATACAGTGAAAGAATGGAATCTCAAGAGTTATTTCAAGAACACAAGTCTCCCGTAAATTGTGACTATATTAGTGCACTTTTTACGTTTTTCCACCATTGGCCTCCTATAGATAGGTCATCAATTTAAAAAAAATTATGGTAAGAAATGGGAAATCAATTTAATAATCATGAAGCATAAATCCGGTTTTCATGTATTTGTAAAAACAGGTCTAATGTTTTTTCCAGAAACAGTGCTCCTCCTGTCTGTAGATCAATTCTCTTAAATGGGCTTAAAGTGGTATTCCAGGAAAAAACTTTTGTTTTTTATGTATCAACTGGCTCCAGAAAATTAAACAGATTTGTAAATTACTTCTATTAAAAAAATCTTAATCCTTTCAGTACTTATGAGCTTCTAAAGTTGAGTTGTTCTTTTCTGTCTAAGTGCTCTCTGATGACACGTGTCTTGGGAACCGCCCAGTTTAGAAGCAAATCCCCATAGCAAACCTCTTCTAAACTGGGTGGTTCCCGAGACGCATGTCATCAGAGAGCACTTAGACAGAAAAGAACAACCTTAACTTCAGAAACTCATAAATACTGAAAGGATTAAGATTTTTTAATAGAAGTCATTTACAAATCTGTTTAACTTTCTGGAGCCAGTTGATATATAAAAAAAAGTTTTTTCCTGGATAACCCCTTTAAGGTGTAATTTCATACAAAACCCCAAAACACTGTCTCTGTAAAAGCAAAACAAAAAAGACTTTTTTTTTACGAACACATGAAAATCTCATTTGAACTTTATGACTAGCAAATTTTTTTCTCTGTCCTTAGTATGGTCTTAAAGGGGTACTCCGGATAGGGGATGGATAGGGGATAAGATGTCTCACCGTGGGGGTCCCGCCGCTGGGGACCCCCGCAATCTTGTATTCGCCACCCACCTGTTTGAGCTGCACGCTGCGGTGCCAGCTCACAAACAGCCGGGTGGCGACCACGGGGGTGGAGTATGTTGACATCACGACTCCGCCCCCGTGTGATGTCACCCACCGCCCCCGCTATGCAAGTGTATGGGAGGGGGCGTGATGGCCATCACAACCCCTCCCATAGACTTGCATATCGGGGGCAGGGGGTAACGTCACACGGGGGCAGAGTCGTGACCTCACGATACTCCGGCCCCTTGGTCGCCACCCGGCTGTTTGTGATTTGGCACCGTGGCATGCAGCTCAAACAGGTGGGTGGCGAATACAAGATTGCGGGGCTCCCCAGCGGCGGTCCCACGCGGTGAGACATCTTATCCCCTATCCTTTGGATAAGATGTCTCAGGGCCGAAGTACCCCATTAAGTTTAGTGTATATGTACACTTATGGCATAGCCACAAATATGCCATAGATGTCTTTAGATGTGGGTCCCTGCTTGAGATAATTGTGTAAATAGTGTTGCACTGGTTCAGATGCCTTTTAGCTTCTGATCACCTCCAGCGGCTGCAAACAGAAAAGAGGGGACCAGGGGCCCCCATCTCATGATAGGATAATGTCACACAAATGGGTCCCACATTATGGCAAATTTTAGGGATATGTCATAAATATTCAGATGGGAATACCCCTTACAAGTGACTTTACAAACTATTACCTATAACATCTACTATATGGCAGGTTAGTTACAACAAGTTATTACATTTTTGTTGATATAATAGCATTATTTTCTTGCAACTCTTAAATATGAAATGAAGTAGCCTTAATAATATAGACATTTTTGCACTGATTGTAGGGTTGCTCAATGGGATCATTGACAGACAGGACAGATAGCTATTGCTGAAGATATCTGACATATTTTACAGTCTATGGAGCCCAGAAATATGTATTAGGTATAGCTTATAACATGCTGTCACCCTTAAATGAAGAGGGTGAAGAATATTAATTATTAAGATGTATAACAAATACTACACAAAATACCCAACATGCAACAGTTTTTGTAACAATAAATACATTTACCTATTTGCCTTCAAGAAAGACATCCTGAAGAAATGTATGTATAAGACGTCTCCATATTGTGTTCCTGAGATCCATCTAGATGAGCCTCGGCTTCTCCATAGAAGAGTAGACAGTATAGTATTGGTCTTTGCTTATTGCTTCCTGACCTACAGCAGTTTAGATCTCCTCATACGTCTGCAATAGGGACTTCACTGATATTCTCATATGTCAACCTTCTTCCGATTAGCTAAGTGCCTTTTTTCCATCCTCTATTTGCAAGCGGCAGATGTGTCATTATTTATTCTGGAGGAAGCTAAATATAGTTGGGGCTCAATGTATATTCATTGGTCGCCACTGTTTAACTTACCTTTCTGTTCTGTGCATTGATCTATATCTTCCGATCAACTGTAGTTAATAACTGCGGCGAGAGTTTGACTGCTGAATTACTGCTTTTAGCTATATCAGCTGCTTGTTCATGGTCTTTATTATCTTATAGATTGCACTTTATTATTTTAGGCTATTTGACACCTTACCCCGGTCATATACAAATTTACTTCAAGAAAATTGTTTGGTAAATCCTATACATTTAGGTAATATACATTGGGGGATATTTATCAAAGGATTTAGACTGGTTTTTCTATCTAAATTTGTCGCACAGACAAGGAGATTTATTAAAACCTGTGCAGAGGATATGGTGCCCAGTCGCCCATAGCAACCAATCAGATTTCTTCTTTCATTTTTAACGAGGCCTCTGCAAAATGAAAGAAGCGATCTGTTTGGTTGCTATGGGCAACTCAGCAACTTTTCCTCTGCGCAGGTTATGATAAATCTCTCCCAGAAAGTCGCAATCTAAATATCTGCGACTTTTCTGCGGCTTTAGAGGATTTTTAGAACATGATGCATTCTAGTCTATTTTAGACAGAAAAATGCATTGGTGCTGAATTTATCAAAAGCGACTTTTCAGCGACAAGTCGCATCGGCTGAAAGTACGCCGAAATGTCAGACCGTGCTGGATCAGGTTTAAATACAGTCTAAAGCATAGATCATGAAGTCCGTGCACAGAATGTATCAAGATTCATGCACCTTTTGATACATTAGGCGCACAATAGACCGGCCTAACACTCTGTAGTTTGGTCTATATTGATGCGGGACATAGACAACTTTGATAAATATCCCCCATTGAGTGTATTTTAAAAACAGTCTATGTCTAAACAAGCAAAGTTGCTGCTGGTTATTTCACATTTTTACTAACTTTTTTCTCTTTTTATGGTAAATTTTGTTACTTCTGCATCAAGAAATTACCATGCTCATCATATTACAAATTATGGCAATATTTCATGCTGCTGCTTTCTCATATACTTTTATACAAAATATTATTTTGCAAAAATATGTCTATAATTTTAACTTGATTTTACAGCCTTATTTTTGTTATAAATGGGGCTTGTTTTACATTGTGTGAACATAGCCTTAAACTGGAATTTAACTGTAATAAAAGTATACATTTGTGGATATGTGTACATGAGGGGGTATAGCCAAAGGGTTTGCAGAAGCTGCAGTTGCACCTGGTTATCGTGTTTATTTTTGTGTACGTCATTGTTTATTTTATCCCTGAACTGTGACATTGCTGTATGCATTATGTTTTAACTGTACCTCTGTGTTTGTTTTGCATGTGGTGTGACATTGCTGCATTAAAGAGTCATGCGTGAGACTGCTCCCTGCATTTCTGACCATTACTGCCCGCTCCCACTGAATTTATGACCGTTACTACCTGCTTCCGCAACATGAATGTCTAATCCCTCCTGGTCCCGCAACATGGGTGTTTATTTGTGATGATCACTTCCTCCAATCACCCTGTCGTACATGACAACCCTGGAATGGAGCATCATCACAGCCTAGGCTGCTGCAGCTGAAGGGTAGGTTTGGTCACATGCAGTCTCATAGCCAATTCATGCGGAAGAAAGTCCTAAGTCTAGTTTTGTGTCGCTCTGTGTCTAGCTTATGAATATGACAAAAAAGTTTGAGTTGGGTCATAAGCATGGGCTTAGAGGGGATGATTGAAGATAACCATGAGGCAAAGAGGCACCGCAGGGCCACCAACAACACCACTGATATCAGTAGGGGGATTCTGGGGAGGTTGGACGTATCCTAGTCTGGGGGCCTAAATTGATGAAAGAGTAAGGTACGTGGGGTAAAGGGAAGGGTGATGTCCCAGGTATCACGTATGTACCGTATGACCATGGTCCAATAATTTTGAGCTGCCGGGCAGGTCCATACATCATGCCAGGTGTCTGTCAATGGAGTCAAGCATTTTGGACAGGCAGTAATTCTGTCAGGGAAATTCGGTGTGGGAAGAATATTGAAACCATAGAGTGCTTTATGGGCCAATTTGAAATAAGTTTCATGCCACCGTTCATTGATAACACATTTAAGTGTTCCCTTTATGTTTTTTGAGCAGTGTAGGTAGGATTTCTCCTTCTTACTGGACCACTTCTCAATATACAGGAGCGGGGCAGCAGAGGGTAAGCCTAAGCCTCTTTTCTACCTTACATTGTATTTTTACATTAACAGGTAAGATATTTAGATAAGAGTTTTATAGTCTTGTGTGAGTATATTGCTATACATAGTGTGATATATTAGGAGTCTTTGATGTTCCCCTTCATTATCCTGTCTACATCTTTATCATTTATAAATCATACAGATAAATGACATGTACTATTAAAATAAGTCAAATTAAGTCATAGGTAAGACTGACAGCCTCCACTACGGAAACAAAATAATATTCATCATTATATGTTATCTAACCCTGAACAGATGCTTTAATGATTACTAATATCACATGATGAATACATCCCACGCTTTATTTTTAGATAATTTACTTCTGTATCAGCTGATCCTTTAACCATTGCTGGTTTGGGAAATATAGAAGAGATTCCCTTTATCCCCTTAAGGACTCAGCCCATTTTATTTTTACGTTTTCATTTTTTCCTCCTCGCCTTCAAAAAATCATAACTCTTTTATATTTTCATCCACAGACTAGAATGTGGGCTTGTTGTAATGCCATCACTCACTTTACCATAAAATGTATGGCGCAACCAAAAAAATACTATTTGTGTGGGGAAATTAAAAAGAAAACCACAATTTTGCGAATTTTGGAAGGTTTCGTTATCACGCCGTACAATTTACGGTAAAAATGACGTGTTCTTTATTCTGAGGGTCAATACGATTAAAATGATACCCATTATTACATACTTTTCTATTACTGATTACTGTTTAACCAAATTAGTATGTTTAAAATCCCCCTATTTTGAAGACCTATAACTTTTTCATTTTTCCGTAGCGGCGGTATGAGGGCTCATTTTTTGCAATGTGATCTGTGGTATGAGGGCTCATTTTTTGCAATGTGATCTGTACTTTTTATTGATACCATATTTGCTTATATAAAACTTTTAATACTTTATTTATTTTTTGGGGGAATAAAATGTTATAAAAAAGCAGCTATTTTAGACTTTTTTTTATTTTTACGTTCACCGTACGGTATCATTAACATTTTATTTTAATAGTACAGATATTTACGCACACAGCGATGCCAAATATGTATATAAAATATTTTTTTTATTTTTACACTTTTTGGGGGTGAAATAAGGAAAATGGGACAATTTACTTTTATTGGGGGAGGGGGTTTTTCAAATTTTTTTTTTACTTTTTTTTACTTTTACAATTTAATAGTCCCCATAGGGGACTATTTATAACAATCATTTGATTGCTAATACTGTTCAGTGCTATGCATAGGACATAGCACTGATCAGTATTATCGGTGATCTTCTGATCTGGTCTGCGCGATCTCAGACCTGAGCAGAAGACCCGTGGAAGGCGGCGGAGGCAGGTGAGGGGACCTCCGGCTGCCATGCTGGATGATCGCCGCGACAGCACTGCGGGCGATCGGATCATCCATTCAAAGTACCGCGATGCTGCAGATGGTGTTAATGGCGACATCCGCGCGACAGTATTTTTATAATGCAGCCTGTGAAGCTGTGTAATTTTTTGTACAGTATGCCTCTCTATGGAATAGCATAGTCTTTTGTGCTAATCCATACAACAAATAAAAATTAACCCTATCTAATCCACACAGCAATAAAAAAAAATGGCCTTCACTAGGCTGTCTATGGAGTTTACCATGTATACTGAGATGTCTTCTGGTGAATATGGTAAACATACACTATGAATGGTTTTCTCTCATTTTCTGGGTATACACATGGGGTGGGGGGTGCTTTTATTGTTTATAGTCAGTGTTTGGTGGAAAAAGTCTCAATAATTTGTGGAGGGGGGAGGCTTCTACAGCCTGGCAGGTTTGCTATAGTTTATGGCGTAAACAGCTAATATTATAGTGGAAATTGCCACATATTTCTATGTGTCAGATTCATTATGAGAATGAATTAATGAATGTCAAATCCAACAGCAGCAGAATTTTACTTGGCACATGAAAAACACAGACTTTAGTAAATTACCCTCCCCCCCCCCCCCCCCTCCACACAGTACAGTGGTCCCTCAAGTTACAATATTAATTGATTCTGGGACGACAATTGTATGTTGAAACCATTGTATGTTGAGTCCATAACTCTATGGAAACCTGGTAATTGGTTCTAAAGGCACCAAAATGTCATCCAAAAAATAGAATTTAAGAAAAATAAGTAGATAACTAATATAGATAAAGCAAATCCTTATATATAAAAGAAAGAAAGATCTGCTGGGAGCTGTAATCACTGTCTATGTCAGTGTTTCTTAAAGCATGGAGCCTCCAGCTGTTGCAAAACTACAACTCCCAGCATGCCCGGACAGCCTTTGGCTGTCCGGGCATGCTGGGAGTTGTAGTTTTGCAACAGCTGGGGGCACCCTGCTTGGGAAACACTGGTCTATGTAGAGGACTGAAGCTTCTCCGGGGTCCTGTACGGTACATGCAGTGTCCTAAAAAAGTAACATGGAGTCGCCCTCATCTGGTGTCCAAAGGAGCAGCTAACCCTGGTACAGGTAATGTGTACAGCATATGTAATACCTCTCTGTACTGTAGGGGGCGCTACCAGACACCAGTCAGTGCAAGCACTTCAGTAATACAGGTTTTACCAGTGAATGCCCATTCTGATTGGTCGGTTCCTCCAGTTGTGACACAATGCAACGAACAGTCCAGATCTGTGAAACGTATGTTGAGTCTGGTTTCAAGTTACAATGGTCCAGAAAAGACCATTGTATGTTGAAACTATTGTATGTTGAGGCCATTGTAAGTTGAGGGATCACTGTATTTAGTCAGTATTTTTTTTTTTGCCAAAACCAGGAGTGGGTCCACAATACAGAACAAATGCACAAATCTTTCTCTTATAGTTTCTCTCTGTGTCAGTTCCACTGGTTTTGGTCACAAAGCGTCACTTAGGTATTATTTGTCAGATTTTTTCAGTCTAAGATTTTCCACATAAAACCCCATTTAAATAGTTTTCTCCTTGGCTTCCAGAAGTTCATTTTTCTTTCGCCAAAATACTGTATGTATTAACGCTTTTTCGATTCGAACGACCACTTAAAAACTCCATGCAGCTTCCCTTTACCATGAATATGCTGATGGGAGGGACAAGGGACCCAATTAGAGATGAGCGAACTTACAGTAAATTCGATTTTTCACGAACTTCTCGGCTCGGCAGTTGATGACTTATCCTGCATAAATTAGTTCAGCCTTCAGGTGCTCCCGTGGGCTGGAAAAGGTGGATACAGTAATAGGAGACTCTTTCCTAGGACTGTATCCACCTTTTCCAGCCCACCGGAGCACCTGAAGGCTGAACTAATTTATGCAGGATAAGTCATCAACTGCCGAGCCGAGAAGTTCGTGATGAATTGAATTTACTGTAAGTTCGCTCATCTCTAGACCCAATCTAGAGATCAGTATGTTACAAGTTGTTCTAACATTTATCATTGTGTAATGTTTGTACTGCCC
This sequence comes from Hyla sarda, assembly GCF_029499605.1. Taxonomy (NCBI): domain Eukaryota; kingdom Metazoa; phylum Chordata; class Amphibia; order Anura; family Hylidae; genus Hyla; species Hyla sarda. The sequence goes on from NC_079197.1 coordinate 125,338,392, forward strand.
AGTCCGATATATCGACTTTTAGAAGGGTATATTTACATAAAGTTATGCTTTCCACTACATGATCGACTCATTCTTTTCTTACTGACAGATTCTCTTCTGTTTGGCCTCGGTTTTATGATTAATAGGTTAAAAACTTTTATTTTGCATTTCCTGCATGACAACTATATATGTCACCACCAGCACTGGATCAACTTTTATTCACCTGGGATCAACTGATCTATCTTAGGGTGGGTTCACACTGCGTTTTCTCCCATAAGGGAGCGCATACGGCAGGGGAGAGCTAAAACCTCGCGCTCCCGTATGCCTTTCTATGCGCTCCCGTATGTCATTCATTTCAATGAGCCGGCCAGGTCCGGTTGTAAAAGCACATACAGCCCAAAAATGAGCCGACCGGACCGAACGTTTCACTCCGGCCGGCTCATTGAAATTAATTACATACGGGAGCACATACGAAAGCATACGGGAGCGCGAGGTTTTAGCTCACCCCTGCCATATGCGCTCCCGTTTGGGAGATAACGTAGCGTGAACCCAGCCTTATATTGCTTTCACATTTTAAGGCTGGGTTCACATCACGTTTTTGCCATACTGTTTTCAATCAGTTTTTCTAAAGAAAACCGTATGGCAAAAAAACGGATGGAACAGTATAGGAAAAATTTAACCGTATGCGTTTTTAAACCGTATACTGTTTATAAAAGTGCATACAGTTCTGCCCATTTTTAAAAAACAAACAAAACATACGTTTTTGAAAATGTTGTCCATTTTTAATGGAAGGGGTCTTGGGTGGGGACTTTAGGATGCAAATGCGCATGTGCAAAGTAAAAACCTTATACTGTTTTCCGTATGGAACCGTATACATGTGCGTTTCCCATTGACGTCCATGTTATAAAAAATAAATAAAATGTATGCGGTTGCAGTACGGTTTTTAAACCGGAGACAAAAACGTGGTCAACTACGGTTTTGAGCACGGGAGAAAACTGAACTGCAAGCAAACAGTACGCCACCACATACATCCGGGTGCAAATGGTTTTCAATTATTTGTCTATGTATACGGTTTTCAATACGGTTCCATACATTTTCATTAATGAAAACGTATACGGGAGACGTACTTGAAAAACGTGGTGTGAACCCACCCTTATTTATATGTCTGTTAAAGGGGTATTTCACTGGAAAACTTTTTTTTTTTTTTTATCAACTGGTGCCAGAAAGTTAAACAGATTTGTATCTATTTTAATCCTTCAAGTACTTATCAGCTGCTGTATGTTCCAGAGGAAGTTCTTTTCTTTTTAAATTTCCTTTCTGTCTGACCACAGTGCTATCTGCTGACACCTCTGTCCATTTTAGGAACTGTCCAGAGTAGGAGCAAATCCCCATAGAATATCTATCCTTCTCTGGACAGTTCCTAAAATGGACAGAGGTGTCAGTAGAGAGCACTGTGGTCAGGAAGAAAGGAAATTCAAAAAGAAAAGAACTTCCTGTAGAGCATATAGCAGCTGATAAGTACTGGAAGGATTAAGATTTTTTAATAGAAGTAATTTACAAATCTGTTTAACTTTCTGGCACCAGTTGATATATAAAAAATGTTTTCCAGTGTAGTACCCCTTTAACCATTTCAGGGTGGCTAATGTTCTTCAATGGATTTATTATAAAAAATAAAAATAAAAAAAAGCTCAGGAAACTCCCTATCTTCCACAATCACGTGTTTCTCTCATATGTCTGTCTGTTTTCTTTCCTGTAGGAAAGCACTGGCTATACCTGTTCCCCCACACTAACAGTTTGGGTCCTTATACACGAGGCATTTATCAGCTTAACAGGCAGGATGTTGGCCTGTGTAATAGGGCTAACACATGAGCCAACAAGTGAGCAAACGATTATGTATCGACTAATTGTGTAGTCTTCACCGGTCAAAAGATCGGTCAGCTGTACATGTCCCTCTGTATTAGGAGATATGATGACTGATGGCAGCAAAGGGCCACATGAACGATCCAGGGATTATGTATTAAATCGGCGCTGGTTTTGTACCATGTAATAAAGCTCTGAATTGGGGGGTCCCTTTAGAGGGTTTTTCATTGAGACTACCCCCAGATTCATAGGGGTTGTCCATACCAGATAATTTTGTGCAAAGAATTAGCGGCTGCTAAGGTTAATAGCTTGGTCTTTATACCCTTAAATAAGGTAGACCTGCATCCAACAAAGCCACTTCTGTTACGCCGAGCGCTCCGGGTCCCCGCTCCTCCCCGGAGCGCTCGCTACACTTCCCTCACTGCAGCGCCCCGGTCGGTTCCACGGACCCGGGGCGCTGCGTTACTACCTCCGGCCGGGATGCGATTCGCGATGCGGGTAGCGCCCGCTCGCGATGCGCACCCCGGCTCCCGTACCTTACTCGCTCCCCGTCAGTTCTGTCCCGGCGCGCGCGGCCCCGCTCCCTAGGGCGCGCGCGCGCCGGGTCTTTGCGATTTAAAGGGCCACTGCACCGCTGATTGGTGCAGTGGTTCCAATTAGTGTTTACACCTGTGCACTTCCCTATATCACCTCACTTCCCCTTCACTCCCTCGCCGGATCTTGTTGCCCTAGTGCCAGTGAAAGCGTTCCTTGTGTGTTCCTTGCCTGTGATTCCAGACCTTCTGCCGTTGCCCCTGACTACGATCCTTGCTGCCTGCCCCGACCTTCTGCTACGTCCGACCTTGCTTCTGTCTACTCCCTTGTACCGCGCCTATCTTCAGCAGCCAGAGAGGTTGAGCCGTTGCTAGGGGATACGACCTGGTCACTACCGCCGCAGCAAGACCATCCCGCTTTGCGGCGGGCTCTGGTGAAAACCAGTAGTGACTTAGAACCGATCCTCTAGCACGGTCCACGCCAATCCCTCTCTGGCACAGAGGATCCACTACCTGCCAGCCGGCATCGTGACAGTAGATCCGGCCATGGATCCCGCTGAAGTTCCTCTGCCAGTTGTCGCTGACCTCACCACGGTGGTGGCCCAGCAGTCACAACAGATTGCGCAACAAGGCCAACAGCTGTCTCAACTGACTGTTATGCTACAACAGTTACTACCACAGCTCCAGCAATCATCTCCTCCGCCAGCTCCTGTACCTCCTCCGCAGCGAGTGGCCGCTTCTGGAATACGACTATCCTTGCCGGATAAATTTGATGGGGACTCTAAGTTTTGCCGTGGCTTTCTTTCCCAATGTTCATTACACTTGGAGATGATGTCGGACCAGTTCCCCACTGAAAGGTCTAAGGTGGCTTTCGTAGTCAGCCTGCTGTCTGGAAAAGCCCTGGCTTGGGCCACACCGCTCTGGGACCGCAATGACCCCGTCACTGCCTCTGTACACTCCTTCTTCTCGGAGATTCGAAGTGTCTTTGAGGAACCTGCCCGAGCCTCTTCTGCTGAGACTGCCCTGTTGAACCTGGTCCAGGGTAATTCTTCCGTTGGCGAGTATGCCGTACAGTTCCGTACCCTTGCTTCAGAATTATCCTGGAATAATGAGGCACTCTGCGCGACCTTTAAAAAAGGCCTATCCAGCAACATTAAAGATGTTCTGGCCGCACGAGAAATCCCTGCTAACCTACATGAACTCATCCATCTTGCCACTCGCATTGACATGCGTTTTTCCGAACGGCGTCAGGAGCTCCGCCAGGATATGGACTCTGTTCGCACGAGGCGTTTCTTCTCCCCGGCTCCTCTCTCCTCTGGTCCCCTGCAATCTGTTCCTGTGCCTCCCGCCGTGGAGGCTATGCAGGTCGACCGGTCTCGCCTGACACCCCAAGAGAGGACACGACGCCGCATGGAGAATCTCTGCCTGTACTGTGCTAGTACCGAACACTTCCTGAAGGATTGTCCTATCCGTCCTCCCCGCCTGGAAAGACGTCCGCTGACTCCGCACAATGGTGAGACAGTCCTTGATGTCTACTCTGCTTCTCCACGTCTTACTGTGCCTGTGCGGATGTCTGCCTCTGCCTTCTCCTTCTCTGCTGTGGCCTTCTTGGACTCTGGATCTGCAGGAAATTTCATCTTAGCCTCTCTCGTCAACAGGTTCAACATCCCGGTGACCAGTCTCGCCAGACCCCTCTACATCAATTGTGTAAACAATGAAAGATTGGACTGTACTATACGTTTCCGCACGGAGCCCCTTCTAATGTGCATCGGATCTCATCATGAGAGGATTGAACTGTTGGTCCTCCCCAATTGCACTTCTGAAATCCTTCTTGGACTTCCCTGGCTTCAACTCCATTCCCCAATCCTGGATTGGTCCACTGGGGAGATCAAGAGTTGGGGGCCCTCTTGTTCCAAGGACTGCTTAAAACCGGTTCCCAGTAAACCTTGCCGTGTCCCTGTGCTTCCTCATGTAACCGGTCTCCCTAAGGCCTATATGGACTTTGCGGACGTTTTTTGCAAAAAACAAGCTGAGACTCTACCTCCTCACAGGCCTTATGATTGTCCCATTGACCTCCTCCCGGGCACTACTCCACCCCGGGGCAGAATCTATCCTCTGTCCGTCCCAGAGACTCTTGCCATGTCTGAATACGTCCAAGAAAATTTAAAAAAGGGCTTTATCCGTAAATCCTCCTCTCCTGCCGGAGCCGGATTTTTCTTTGTGTCCAAAAAAGATGGCTCTCTACGTCCTTGCATTGACTACCGCGGTCTTAATAAAATCACGGTTAAGAACCGCTATCCCCTACCCCTCATCTCTGAACTCTTTGATCGTCTCCAAGGTGCCCATATTTTTACCAAACTGGACTTAAGAGGTGCTTATAATCTCATCCGCATCAGAGAGGGGGATGAATGGAAAACGGCATTTAACACCAGAGATGGACACTTTGAGTATCTGGTCATGCCCTTTGGTCTATGCAACGCCCCTGCCGTCTTCCAAGACTTTGTTAATGAAATTTTTCGTGATCTACTATACTCCTGTGTTGTTGTATATCTGGACGATATCCTGATTTTTTCTGCCAATCTTGAAGAACACCGCCAGCATGTCCGTATGGTTCTTCAGAGACTTCGTGATAATCAACTCTATGCCAAAATAGAGAAATGTCTGTTTGAATGCCAATCTCTTCCTTTTCTAGGATACTTGGTCTCTGGCCAGGGACTACAAATGGACCCAGATAAACTCTCTGCCGTCTTAGATTGGCCACGCCCCTCCGGACTCCGTGCCATCCAACGTTTTTTGGGGTTCGCCAATTATTACAGGCAATTTATTCCACATTTTTCTACCATTGTGGCTCCTATTGTGGCTTTAACAAAAAAAAATGCCGATCCCAAGTCTTGGCCTCCTCAAGCGGAAGACGCCTTTAAACGACTCAAGTCTGCCTTTTCTTCGGCTCCCGTGCTCTCCAGACCTGACCCATCTAAACCCTTCCTATTGGAGGTTGATGCCTCCTCAGTGGGAGCTGGAGCTGTCCTTCTACAAAAAAACTCTTCCGGGCATGCTGTTACTTGTGGTTTTTTTTCCAGGACCTTCTCTCCGGCGGAGAGGAACTACTCCATCGGGGATCGAGAGCTTCTAGCCATTAAATTAGCACTTGAGGAATGGAGGCATCTGCTGGAGGGATCAAGATTTCCAGTTATTATTTACACCGATCACAAGAACCTCTCCTACCTCCAGTCTGCCCAACGGCTGAATCCTCGTCAGGCCAGGTGGTCTCTGTTCTTTGCCCGATTTAATTTTGAAATTCACTTTCGGCCTGCTGATAAAAACATTAGGGCCGATGCTCTCTCTCGTTCCTCAGATGCCTCTGAAATTGAACTCTCTCCTCAACACATCATTCCTCCTGACTGCCTGATTTCCACTTCTCCAGCCTCCATCAGGCAAACTCCTCCAGGAAAGACCTTTGTTTCTCCACGCCAACGCCTTGGGATCCTCAAATGGGGTCACTCCTCCCATCTCGCAGGTCATGCGGGCATCAAGAAATCTGTGCAACTCATCTCTCGCTTCTATTGGTGGCCGACTCTAGAGACTGATGTGGTGGACTTTGTGCGAGCCTGCACTATCTGTGCCCGGGATAAGACTCCTCGCCAGAAGCCCGCTGGTTTTCTTCATCCTCTACCTGTCCCCGAACAACCTTGGTCTCTGATTGGTATGGATTTTATTACTGACTTACCCCCATCCCATGGCAACACTGTTATTTGGGTGGTCGTTGATCGATTCTCCAAAATGGCACATTTCATCCCTCTTCCTGGTCTTCCTTCAGCGCCTCAGTTGGCTAAACAATTTTTTGTACACATTTTTCGTCTTCACGGGTTGCCTACACAGATCGTCTCGGATAGAGGCGTCCAATTTGTGTCTAAATTCTGGAGGGCTCTCTGTAAACAACTCAAGATTAAATTAAATTTTTCTTCTGCATACCATCCTCAATCCAATGGACAAGTAGAGAGAATTAACCAGATCTTGGGTGACTATTTACGACATTTTGTTTCCTCCCGCCAGGATGACTGGGCAGATCTTCTACCTTGGGCCGAATTCTCGTATAATTTCAGAATCTCTGAATCTTCCTCCAAATCTCCGTTTTTCGTGGTGTACGGCCGTCACCCTCTTCCCCCCCTCCCTACCCCCTTGCCCTCTGGTCTGCCCGCTGTGGATGAAATTTCTCGTGATCTTTCCACCATATGGAAAGAGACCCAAAATTCTCTCTTACAGGCTTCTTCTCGCATGAAGAGATTCGCAGATAAGAAAAGAAGAGCTCCTCCCATTTTTTCCCCTGGAGACAAGGTATGGCTCTCCGCTAAATATGTCCGTTTCCGTGTCCCGAGCTATAAGTTGGGACCACGCTATCTTGGTCCTTTTAAAGTTTTGTGTCAAATTAATCCTGTCTCTTACAAACTTCTTCTTCCTCCTTCTCTTCGTATCCCTAATGCCTTTCACGTCTCTCTTCTTAAACCTCTCATCCTCAACCGTTTTTCTCCTAAATCTGTTCCTCCCACTCCTGTTTCCGGCTCCTCGGACATCTTCTCTGTCAAAGAGATTTTGGCCTCTAAAAAGGTCAGGGGAAGAACTTTTTTTTTAGTGGATTGGGAGGGTTGTGGTCCAGAAGAGAGGTCCTGGGAACCTGAGGACAATATCCTGGACAAAAGTCTGATCCTCAGGTTCTCAGGCCCCAAGAAGAGGGGGAGACCCAAGGGGGGGGGTACTGTTACGCCGAGCGCTCCGGGTCCCCGCTCCTCCCCGGAGCGCTCGCTACACTTCCCTCACTGCAGCGCCCCGGTCGGTTCCACGGACCCGGGGCGCTGCGTTACTACCTCCGGCCGGGATGCGATTCGCGATGCGGGTAGCGCCCGCTCGCGATGCGCACCCCGGCTCCCGTACCTTACTCGCTCCCCGTCAGTTCTGTCCCGGCGCGCGCGGCCCCGCTCCCTAGGGCGCGCGCGCGCCGGGTCTTTGCGATTTAAAGGGCCACTGCACCGCTGATTGGTGCAGTGGTTCCAATTAGTGTTTACACCTGTGCACTTCCCTATATCACCTCACTTCCCCTTCACTCCCTCGCCGGATCTTGTTGCCCTAGTGCCAGTGAAAGCGTTCCTTGTGTGTTCCTTGCCTGTGATTCCAGACCTTCTGCCGTTGCCCCTGACTACGATCCTTGCTGCCTGCCCCGACCTTCTGCTACGTCCGACCTTGCTTCTGTCTACTCCCTTGTACCGCGCCTATCTTCAGCAGCCAGAGAGGTTGAGCCGTTGCTAGGGGATACGACCTGGTCACTACCGCCGCAGCAAGACCATCCCGCTTTGCGGCGGGCTCTGGTGAAAACCAGTAGTGACTTAGAACCGATCCTCTAGCACGGTCCACGCCAATCCCTCTCTGGCACAGAGGATCCACTACCTGCCAGCCGGCATCGTGACAACTTCTACATTGTTGCTATGCTGCCACCATCAGCAAAATGCAGAGATGGTGGCTATTGCGATAGCTCTCTCCTTCCTCCATTGATGTAATACAGACCCCTGTATTCTGGCACCAGAAGAGCAAGTTATAGGGATTTCAGTTTTCTGCTGGTATTTTCATGGGAAAAAGAACAATGCATGCATCAAAATGATGAATGCCATAATGGAACACTGTGTATACCATTATATGTCAATAGGGTCCAGGGTCCATTGTGTGCCAGTCGTATCTTTCATGCCACAAATCTTGTCATGGATCATGCTTCCTCTTCTGAATGCCAGTGTGAACTGTGGAGTTGGATAGGGAATTAACATTATAATATATATATATGGCTGGAGGTGGTATAAAAAAAAAAAATAAGTGATATCCACCTCTCTCGACCCCAAATACCTCCTGGTCTGAAGTAATCTGGTCCCTGCTGCTATAGTGTTCCACCTTAGTCAGACATTGGCTAAGCTAGTAGGTGCTGCCAACATGACAGGAAGAAGCCACGATGAGCGGGAGACCAGATGCCATCAAATCTGGATTTGGGAGGGGAAGGGGTCATGAGTATGACTTACTTTTAATATTTTTACCACATATATTTTAAAATATACTAGTATTCTAATAGAAGTTTTAGACATGGCAGAGGGTTTTGGCAAAGATTTTCCTTTTTTGTAAGGGAGAATTCACATCATCATGTTTCCACCCTCCGGCAGCCGGATTTGGTGGGAGAATTCATGGCCAAAAATCAGATATGGATGGAAAATGACCTGACAGGAGTCAATAGCTGATTCTGAGTGAGTCCGGCAGGAATATAGTAGCAGGCGGTTTTGAAATTACTCCACCGGATCCAGAGAAAATGTGATGTCAATGCACCCCCACACTGCATAGGGTCTACATGGATCCACATGAATTGTGTATTATACATTGGCACATATTATACATATTATACATTGGCATTTTAGGTTTTGAACTTGCACAGAAAATCTACAATAAGTCCACCCAGACACATCAAAGGTCTAAGCCAAGCATACCCTCTGGTCTCCTATGAAAATGTATGATGCATTTCCTAAAATATAAGTAAAGTACCTAAAGTATCTATCTACTATTAGATCATTCACCCTTTCCATGACAAGCTCTCCCCATTTTTCCAATCCAGTTTTCATAAGGACATGCAAACTAGTTGGGAGTTGGGATCTGAAAACCTCAGAAAGGGCACACAGTGAGAATTACACGCTAGACGACACATTAAATAGGATTGTGTTACGGAAGTGTTTGATGGATATAAATGACTCTTATGGAGAAAATGAAACTTTATAAAATGCATTTATGTCTAAAGTCAAATACCTGTGTAGGTCTTTAGGTTATCATGGCCTGTCGAGATGTCCGATATAGGTAAACCCCAGAAAAGTAATAATGAAGCCTGTAGACTTTACTCCAGCCCGGCTCTGTAAGAATGCAGGAAGATGAACACTATGTGGACTATGATCTTTTTAATATGACTGCTGAGTAAAGATTTATGGCCTACAACACCTGATAAAAGAACATTTTATGTTATAAGTGGGTGGTGTCCCGCCTCAGCCAGGGATTGGCAAGTGGTACTGTCAGTTCTCCTAGATTATGGGAAAGTAGTATCACCATCGGGAGATGGAGTGGAGGCTCTAAGGGAGCGGAGAAAGATTAGATTGTTGTTATGTTATTAGGCAGGCTGTGATTAGTAGTGTAAAACAATATGTCCCTGTCAGACATGTCAAAAGTTTTGATTGCTCAGGGTCTGAGTGTTCAAAGTGTCCGCAATCCATCCATTCAGCTGGTGGATATCGCTGGAGTATCCCAGTACCCATGTCCAAGCTACAAAATATGGGAAGTTTTCATGTGGCTGAGGAAATCCTATTGTAAGTGCCTGAATCTGTGTGGGGGGTATTGTGAGTTTACTTGCATAACTGTGCAACATAAGTGAATCATTGGTCACATGACATGCTCCCCAGTTTTCTTCTATGCTTCTGAAGCTTCTGGAAAGACTGCAGGAAGAGTCCATAGTCCAACTCGTCTCCCCAGAGGGCTGTACCCAAAAAACAGTTTAGTCTTGTCAGTGTCTGATTAAGGCCAGAGAAGAATAAACATATCTTCTAGCTCTGCCCCAGCTAGGCAGTGTTTCCTGTCTCAGTACAGTACATACATCTAGATAGAGCGTACCTCCGAGGTTCAGTTCAGGCCTATCTTTTATCGTATTAAAGGGGTACTCCGCCCCTAGACATCTTATCCCTATCCAAAGGATAGAGGATAATATGTCTGATCACGGGGGTCCCGCCGCTGGGGACCCCCGGGATCTCGGCTGCAGCACCCACCTGTTGCAGCTTCCGGAAACGCTGGATGCTTCGTCTCCCGACCACGGTGACGTGAGATCGTGATGTCACGACTCCACCCCCGTGTTGCAGGTGGGTGTTGCAGCCGAGATCCGGGGGTCCCCAGGGGTGGGACCCCCGTGATCTGACATCTTATCCCCTATCCTTTCGATAGGGGATAAGATGTCTAGGGGCGGAGTACCCCTTTAAAACCAAACCCTGCTACAAGCATGAATCAAATTCTGTTCACGTTGCAAGAACCATCTCGTCTAAGACAGACCTAGGTCACATGCACAGTGATCACGGCAATGTGCCAAGTTTAGATAATTTCACCAAAAAGATTGTCTCCAGTCCACACTTTGGGCACCTGGAGGAGCATGAACCTGAATGTACACTATGGATTGCTCCAAGTACTGTGCCTTGTAATGAGCCCAAAGCATTCCTTCAGTTTTTGTCCAATGTGTGCAGGAAATAGAGGCAGGAATCTAGCCCAGTGAGGAAGAAGATTTTATGTATCTGCATTTTTACTAATTTCACCACTTCAAGGGGTACTCCGGTGCTTAGACATCTTATCCCCTATCCAAAGGATAGGGGATAAGATGCCTGATCGCTGGAGTCCCGCCGCTGGGGACCCCCGTGATCGCTCCGGGTCTGATTACCGGCGACCACAGGACTGACGGCGCGTGACGTCACGACTCCGCCCCCTCAATGCAAGCCTATGGGAGGGGGCGTGACAGCTATCACGCCCCCTCCCATAGGCTTGCATTGAGGGGCAGAGCGTGACGTCACACGGGGGGCGGAGGCGTGATGTCACACGCCGTCAGCCCTGTGGTCGCCGGTAATCAGACCCGGAGCGAACACGCTCCGGGGACTGATTATAAACGGGGTGCCGCGTGCAAGATCACGGGGGTCCCCAGCGGCGGGACTCCAGCGATAAGGCATCTTATCCCCTATCCTTTGGAGTACCCCTTGCATCCTTTGGAGTACCCCTTTAACACTTGCAAAAAGCATGCTAGAAACTTTCCAGGCAATATCTGCTGTTAATGAAAGAAAGTAGGGAATAAAAGCCGAGCACTGCTGTGTACTCACATATCCTCTGATCCAGTGAATCGCATGGGGTGCCACGTGGCCACAGTCATAAGGATCCTTACTAGTGTTGCTCACGAATATTCGCAATTCGAATACTATTCGCGAATATCGCATATTCGCGAATTTCGCGAATATAGCGCTATATATTCGTAATTACGAATATTCGTTTTTTTTTTTTTTTCACAGTACACCTCACAGTGATCATCCCTCTCTGCTTCCAGCTTGTGTGGTGTAAAGAAGGCTGTAATACTACTGTGTGAGACTGTCGTGCGAAAATTCGCATATGCGAAAATCCGCATGTGCTAATGTTCGCATATGTGAATATTTACATATGTTAATTATTTTCGCATACGCGAATATTTACAAATGTGAAAATAAAACAAGAATATAACGAATATGCGAATATTCGCGAATATATGACGAATATTCGTCCATATATTCGCGAATATTCGCGAATTCGAATATGGCCTATGCCGCTCAACACTAATCCTTACCAGGTGCTCAGCGTCCAGGAACAAAAAAGGAAAGAAGCTGCAACAAATGTCCAATGTAGAGAAGCAAGGACACGGCATCTCTGGTCTGTTGGATCCAAGTAGATGACTTCTTTATTTCAGATTCATTAATATGAGTATAAACAGGCAGTCAGGGTATAGCGGGGAGAGACAAACAAATCCCATGCAAATGCGATTATGTGGTTTACTGTGTTTTGTGCCCATGTGGATTCTATTATATTGTGAAGACTATCCGGAAATTACATGTATGCATACGAGAACACATATATTCAATAAAATCTGGCAAGGGAGTACCCTGTCTGATTGAGCATATACAGTGGTCCCTCAAGTTACAATATTAATCGGTTCCAGGACGACCATTGTATGTTGAAACCATTGCATGTTGAGACCATAACTCTAGGGAAACCTGGTAATTGGTTCTGAAGCCACCAAAATGTCATCCAAAAATAGGAAAAAGTGAGGGTTAAAGAAAAATAAGTAGATAACTAATATAGATAAAGCAAATCCTTATATATAAAAGTAAGAAAAACCTGCTGGGAGCTGTAAATCACTGTCTATGTCATTGTTTCCCAACCTGGGTGCCTCCAGCTGTTGCAAAACTACAACTCCCAGCATGCCCGGACAGCCGTTGGCTGTCTGGGCATGCTGGGAGTTGTAGTTTTGCAACAGCTGGAGGCACCCTAGTTGGGAAACAATGGTTTATGTAGAGGAAAGGAGCTTCTTCAGGGTCCTATACAGTACACACTGTGTCCCATATGGAGCCGCCCTTACTTGGTGTCCAAAGGAGCAGGTAACCCTGGCACAGGTAAGGAGTAGTACAGAACTTGTAGTTCCTCCCTGTACTGTAGGGGGCGCTACCAGACACCAGTCAGAGCATGCACTTAAATAATACAGGGGTTTTACCAGTAAAATGCCTATTCTGATTGTTCAGTTCCTCCAGTTGTGAAATGTCTCACAGATCTGGACTGTCCATAGCATTGTATGTTGAGTCTGGTTTCAAGTTACAATGGTCCAGAAAAAAACATTGTATGTTGAAACCATTGTATGTTGAGGCCATTGTAAGTTGAGGGATCACTGTACGTGAGTGTCATGATAGTGACACTTCTGTGTTAAGATTTGCAGGGCTTGAAAGGATTAGACCCTCTAAGGATGGAGCGATAGAGGAAAACAGTTGCTACAAACAGAAACTAGATGGATATTGAGGCTGAATGTGCAATTGAATGACCGACTGGATTATAGACTGGATGTTCTTTTTTTGTACTATTTTTTAGTATTTACCTTATTTTTAGTTGTTTTTTTATCAGTCATAGTATGTATAGGGTGTGATACTCTGGCTATTCAGAGACATATACAGTGATCCCTCAAATTACAATGCCCTCAACATACAATAGTTTCAACATACAATGGTCTTTTCTGGACCATTGTAACTTGAAACCAGACTCAATATACAATGCTATGGGATCTACGAAACGTGTCAATGGCTGGAAGAACCGACCAATCAGAATGGATACTTCACTGGTAAAACCCATGTATTCCTAAAGTGTATGCACTGACTGGTGTCTGGTAGCGCCCCCTACATTACAGGGAGGTATTACATGTTCTGTACTCTTTCCCTGTACCAGAGTTAGCTGAGCCTTTGGACATCAGGTCAGGGCGGCTCCATTTTCCTTTTTTTAGGACATTGTGTGTTCTGTACAGGACACTGAAAAGCTTCTGTCCTCTACATAGACCAGGGTCTCCCAAAGAGGGTGTCCCCAGCTGTTGCAAAACTACAACTCCCAGCATGCCCTGACAGCCGAAGGCTGTCCGGGCATGCTGGGAGTTGTAGTTTTGCAACAGCTGGAGGCACCCTGGTTGGGTGACACTGAAATAGACAGTGATTACAGCTTCCAGCAGATCTTTCTTAGGCTGCATTCACACCTCGTTTTTGCAATACGGTTGCCGTATCCGGTTTGGTTTAAAAAAACGTATTGAACCGTAGTGCAAACCGTATACATAGACATTTCATTGTAAACCGTATGCCAACCGTAGCATCAGGTTGTGTACGTTTTGCATCATTTACGGTTGTATACGGTTTTTAACGGTACACCAAACCGTGGTCTACTATGGTTTTGTGTCCCAGTCAAAAACCGTGTATACGGTTATTTTAAAATGGAGTTCTATGATAACCATATGTAACCGCATGTGCATACGGTTCCATCCGGTTTGCACAATACGGTTTTTCATTTTTTATTTTTATTTTTTTTTGAAATTCAATAAAAAGAAGAACTTTATTTAAAATGTTGACAAACTTTAAAATTGTATATATTTTTTTCAAGAAAAACGTATTAAAACGTATGCAAACGTATATCCGTTTTTAAACCGTATACAGTTTAAAAACGTGAGAAGGCATATACATTTGCATACGTTTCGGTCCGGTTTGGTGACATACGTTTTTTTAACAGAAACTGGATACGGCAACAGTATTGCAAAGACGAGATGTGAATGCAGCCTTACTTTTATATGTAAGGATTTGCTTTATCCATATTAGTTATCTACTTATTTATTTTTAATGCTCACTTATTTCCTATTTTTGGATGACATTTTGGTGGCTTCAGAACCAATTACCAGGTTTCCATAGAGTTCTGGTCTCAACATACAATGGTTTCAACAAACAATGGTCATCCTGGAACCAATTAATATTGTAACTTGAGGGACTACTGTATGTGTTTTTTTAATACAAAATATCCCCTGAGAACCTCCCCTGTGGGTCTCCTCTCCCTCAGTTGTTTAAATTGCACCTGTGAGTTAGAGGTGGTCTGACGAAGTGCATTATGGGCATGAAACGGCTGTTTTAATCCACTGCTCCATAACCTCCCTTGTTTGTCTCTCCCCGCTATACCCCCACTGCCTGTTTATACTCATTTTTATGAATCTGAAATAAAGAAGTCATCTACTTGGATCCAGCAGACCTGAGATGCCGTGTCTTTGCTTCTCTACATTGGAGATTTGTTGCAATATCTACTGTTAAAGCAACCCTTAAAGGGGTACTCCACCCCTAGACATCTTATCCCCTATCCAAAGGATAGGGGATAAGATGTCAGATCGCCGCGGTCCCGCTGCTGGGGACCCCGGGGACCGCTGCTGCAGCACCCCGCTATCATTACTGCGCAGAGCGAGATCGCTCTGCACGTAATGACGGGGGATACAGGGGCCGGAGCATCGTTACGTCACGGCTCTACCCCTCGTGACGTCACGGCCTGCCCCGTCAATACAAGTCTATGGGAGGGAGCGTGGCGGTCGTCAAGCCCCCTGCCATAGTGCATTAAGGGGATGGGCCGTGATGTCATGAGGGGCGGTGCCATGACGTCACGCTGCTCCGGCCCCTGTATCGCCCGTCATTAGGCACAGAGCGAACTCGCTCTGTGCAGTAATAATGGCGGGGTGCCGCAGCGGCGATCCCCGGGGTCCCCAGCAGCGGGACCGCGGCGATCTGACATCTTATCCCCTATCCTTTGGATAGGGAATAAGATGGCAGGGGCGGAGTACCCCTTTAAAGGCAGAGTGGCCAACTCTTCACTTATCTGCCTAAACTGATACCTAAACGTATTTTGTGCTAATGAGACTATATTTTGTCTGGGTTTGCACAGAACATTTAGTAAAATTTTATATTGTTTCCATATTACAGAAGTGTCTGGTTTTCTTATTCCTGTACTTAGTCTCTCGAGTATAACCCACTTGACAAAAGGATTGCAAAACTCAAAGTCAATCATCAGGTTATCAGGTTCACTCCCCTGCCATGTGACAACTCCAATGGGCTACTATTACCAGCTAGCCTGTACTACAACTCCTATCCTCCCCTTGATTCAGCAGGGGAGTGGAGCTAGAGATCGGTGTGAACACTCAGACCCTGAGTGATCAAAATTGTTGACATGTCTATCCATCAAAAGTTTTTCTAAGTGACAGGGACACTTTAAATGGGCACTGTCAGATTCAAAAACTTTTTATATGTTGTACATGTTGGCAAAACATTACACTTTCTCATATACTTCGAGAAAATTTTATTTTCTTTCTATAAATATTGTGGCTTATAAAAACAGTACTAGGGGTCCCCATTCCCCAAGCTTATGCACAGGCTGGGACAAAGTCCAGTAACAGAGGACGGGATAAGCACTCCATTGTGCTCACTCCTGTTCTATCAGACTGCAGCATGAAAACAGAGTAGGGGGTTGCTGAGCAGCCTGCAGTTATTGGATGAAGAGACCTGGCACAGTACAGCAGACTCGGGGAGAAAGAGGAGTCATGCAGAATGACAAACCAAGTGAGCAACAGGTAAAAGATGTTTGTGAAAGAAATATAGACAAATGACAATTATTTGTACATGATCAAGACATTTAACATATAACAAATAAAAATGTTTTTGTTGTTGGATATGACAGGTACTCTTTAACTCTTTTGCCTTTAGAAATGACTTCCTAAAATATTCTGTTGCTTCCAACAGAGATGGTGACTAGATGAAAGTGACAAGTCTGATCTTGTGGAGATGAGGTTCTGCCATCATCAGTCAGTATAAGATTCAATGGTACATATTGATATGCTTCATTTAGCACTTCTGTTAGGATTCGGCAGGCTGGATGTGGATCCTCTGTGTCAGCGAGGGATTGGACCGTGTCGGTGGTCCGGTTCTAGGTTGCTACTGGTATTCACCAGAGCCCGCCGCAAAGCGGGATTGTCTTGCTGCGGCGGTAGCAACCAGGTCGTATCCACCGGCAACGGCTCAACCTCGCTGACTGCTGAGAAGGCGTGGGACAGAAGGACTAGACAGAGGCGAGGTCAGACGTAGCAGAAGGTCGGGGCAGGCGGCAAGGTTCGTAGTCAATGGAGATAGCAAGAGGTCAGGAACACTGGTAAGGCAAACACTGTAAACGCTTTCACTAGGCACAAGGGCAACAAGATCCGACAAGGAAGGGAAGGGGAAGTGAGGTTATATAGACAGGTGCACAGGTGGAAGCTAATTAGACTGATTGGGCCAGGCACCAATCATTGGTGCACTGGCCCTTTAAATCTTAGAGAGCTGGCTCGCGCGCGCCCTAAGGAGCGGAGCCGCGCGTGCCAGGACGTGACAGCCGGGGACCGGAACAGGTGAGTGACTTGTGATGCGATTCGCGAGCGGGCGAATCGCATCCCCGCCGGCAGTGTCAGTGCAGCGCTCCCGGTCAGCGGGTCTGACCGGGGCCCTGCAGAGAGAGGAATGCCGCGAGCGCTCCGGGGAGGAGCAGGGACCCGGAGCGCTCGGCGTAACAACTTCTGATTCAAGCTTTTAAAGAAAAGAAGGCATATTTTTTATTTGTTTCTTTGTTGCTACCAATTTTTTTGTTATCCTGAAATCCATAGCAGAAAACACATTACTTTTAAGTTGTATAATTTGTTATACACCATAATTTGTTATAAACCATATACCACATGGAAAAATGGAATTAAACAACATTAAAGGGAATCTGTCAGCTGTATTTGCTGCTAAGAGCTGCAGGCACCTTTGTTTGGCTGTATATAAATGCAAACCGTACCTTTCCTGGAGCTGATGGTAGTTGCCAAACATATAAAATTGCCTTTTTATTTCTTTGCCAAGTGTCAAGGAGGTGGTGCCAAGCTGCTAGAGTGCCACGGCCAAGTGGTGCCAAGCGTGCCTCCTTACCAACCCTTCTAGCTCCTTCTTAACTTATGTACAGCTCTGAAGGTGAGCTAAGAAATTAGGACAAACAAGGAGGTGTACCAGGGCACACCGCCTACTCAACAGTTGACTGATAAATAAATAGGGGATTGTATAAGTTCTGCGATCACCATCAGCTCTAGGAAAGGAACCATTTGCTTTTACATCCTAACAGCAATCAAATGGTGTGTGCAGACTCTGGGCTTTGAAGAGTTAATATTAACAATAAAAAAGTAAAATATGTACTCAGTGTTGTAAACTTACAGTAAGTAAACTAGTATATAACATGAAGGTCACCATTACAGAAATGTACTGAATACTGAACACTGGGAGTGTACTTTCCACAGTCAACATTGAACAAAATATACCTAATGCTGTTTTTCAAAACTTAAAGGGGTTGTGTCAACTTTAACACTTATCCCCTACCCATAGGACAGTTGATCAGTGTACAATTAAAGGGTTTTTAAATCACTGGGAACTTCCACTGTCTTGAGAATGGGGTTCTCCAAGATCCTATCAGAATGGCTTGCGGTGGTCATGCATGTGCACTCCATCACTTCATGTAGCATTGTATCTTCGGTTTGTGACGCCACCCCTTTAAGCCGTACCTAAACTTTTACCTATTGGTTCTTCCATCAACTTGGTTATAGTAAAGCCTCAGAGCTATGTGGACTGCAAGTTTCTTCATCTGTTCAGCTGGCCTCCCAACGAATGGTATCTTCTCATCTGTCTTCCAGCACTTGATCTAGGTCTGTTTTAAATCAGCCTATGGGTATACATCTGTAATATGGGTTAGAAATAGGGAAGTATTATGGATGAAACACCTTCAGCATGCCATCAGAGTAAAAAAAAATTCCAAAAGACATAATAAGGATCATGTGGTAATGAAGAGAATCAGGGACCAATCATGCAACGTATGGTTCCTTTATTTCATTTCATATATAATATACAGTACAGGACAAATAAAGCAGATGCACGGAGCAGCAGGCTACAGACGTAATCAATCATACGGTGTCCATATTAGGACATCATCAGGCGTCAGACAAACCTCCGTCACACCTCAGACAAACCTACCTCAGCCAAACCTTTCATCATGCCTCAGACAAACCTCGGTCATACCTTAGACAAACCTCCGTCACACCTCAGACAAACCTCCCTCAGCACTGGGAGCGCATGCGCAGCACTCTGCTGACAGCGTAGGGCTAAAGTAGGCAGCGATAGGAGTGTAGCACTAGCGTAGCCCTGCACATGCGCAGTTGTCCATACCGCTCAGAATGCATGCTCTTCTAGCCTCCGCTATGCAGTTAGCGTAGGGAGGCTGGAAAACTTTAACTGCTGTCCGGCTGATGTCTGAGACATGATGGAGGTTTGGCTGAGGCATGATGGAGATTTGGCTGAGTGCTGAGGGAGGTTTGTCTGAGGTGTGACGGAGGTTTGTCTAAGGTATGACCGAGGTTTGTCTGAGGCATGATGAAAGAAGAAGCCACAAGGTGGTGAAACGTCGGGCCTTGGCACGCTACATCTGACTCTGATCACCACTGGGTAATTTATTGCTTTGTCACTTTAGGTTGATATGTTATCATCCATTTCCTTTCACTCTCTTGAGTGATAAGGTATTACTCTTTAATTTAATTTACTGATCTGCCTGTATGGCTGAATGTATTTATGTGCAGCGCCATTTCTTGTGCAGTCTCCTATCATGTTGACCAGTATTTTAATTGTCTTTGATTGTCTGGTGCTTAGTATATGTAAATTTTAATCTGCTTTGTATTAATAAAGTGATTCTTGATCTGTAGTCATGCTTTGTGTTTGTTTTTCGAGGATTTAATTTTGATCTAGCGTGGGATCTATTATTAGAAGAGGGGGACTTTCTGAGGCATTTATGATAAATTTTGTGCAAAGTTCTAAATCTCCACACAGTTCTATTTATACACCTGAGCTGCACCTCACAGGAGAAGTGGACACAGGGATTTTGTTCTATTGATTTGAGGCTTGGATTCCATTGAGTTTTTTTGTCCACCAGCAAAAACAAAAGAAAAACTGTCACAGCTTTTTCCTGCGTTTTGGCAGTTTTTTTTTTTTTTTTTTGCTGGTGTGTGGAAACAGTCATTTTTGTACCCTGTGGCCATTTTTTCACTGCCTTCAGGATCCCACGCCATGGGTCGGATGCAAAGCGCCCAGCCCACGAAGTGTAAGAAGGTGAGGAGTGATGTTTAGCATATATATATATATATATATATATATATATACACATATATATAGGGTGCAGAGCATCACTACTTACCTCCGCTGGGTGTATAGTATACAGGGGTGCATAATGTTCCCTTGTATACTATACAGGAGCCCAGCAAGGAAAGAGTTAACCCACGTTGCTGCTGAGCAGTTCTGGGTTAAGTCTTTGTGCGCTATCCTGTATATACAACCATCTATAGATGACTGTATATACAAAATACAGTAGGCAGACGTCAACAATTGGAGGCTCTCTGTTTAGGAACACACTGCAGTATGGGCGCACTCCCCAGGGGAGAGCGCCAAAAATGTAATAAACTTTTTTTTTGTGATTTTTTTCTTTTCTTCTCACTTCAGATATGTGATTGCGGAGGACTATGTCTGATTCGGTGGATTGCAACGATGACCAGCGTTTTGTTAATTGCAATAAAAGGGTTAAAAAAGGCTGTCAGGGAGCATTTTTTTAAATAAACATTTGTTTTTCATTGTGTCGTGTTTTTTATAATTGAATTATTAGGCTTAGTAGTGGAAGCTGTCTAATAGACGGAATGATAAATTCCCCTCTTTGTCTCTATTCACATGTGTACTTCATTTCAAATCTGCAAAACATAAAACTTTACAATTACCACCATGTCATTCTCCAATATGCTGTACCAGTCATGGTGCTCCTTTCCCTGTGTCAATAGAACAGAAATGCAGATTAAAATTGTCCACACAGACATCAAAAGACATACAATATGTAATTAGTTCTGCATTAATTAAATTGTCTAACCATACAGGAGTACATACTTACATTTAAATGCGTTCCCACTAACTTACAAGACCTCCTTTCTTTTTTTCAGCCAAGCGTCAAAGAGGCGGGGATATGCTGCTTAAGTGCCAAACTCTGCCTTTCCTTCTCATTTACCCTCCCCTCCCAATCCCTTTCTTGATTGATGTACAGAGACCTGTATGTCAGTCAGGGAGGGGCTGGGAGGTGAGTTCAGGGCAAATAGGTTTGCTAGGCTGTGGCTCTAGATCAGATCATCCCCACCTTTCTGACACGGAGAAGAAAACAGGCAATTGTAAGTCTGGCAGCCACCATCAGCCCCAGGTAAAGGTAAAGTTTGCTTTAAAGGGGTAATCCGCCCCTAGACATCTTATCCCCTATCGAAAGTATAGGGGATAAGATGTCAGATCTCTGCTGCAGCACCCACCTGTTGCAACTTCCGTCAGCGCTGGAGGCTCTCATCCTAATGCCTCACGACCACGGTGACGGGTAAATCGTGACGTCACGACTCTGCCCCGTGTGATGTCTCTCCCCGCCCCCTCAATGCAAGTCTATGGGAGGGGGCGTGACGGCTGTCACGCCCCCTCCCATAGACTTGCATTGTGGGGCGGGGCGTGATGTTACACAGAGTCGTGACATCATGATCTCCCGTCACTGTGGTCGGGAGCCGAAGCCTCCAGCGTTTCTGGAAGCTGCAACAGGTGGGTGCTGCAGCCGAGATCCCTGGGGTGCCCAGCGGCGGGCCCCCCGCGATCTGACATCTTATTCACTATCCTTTGGATAGGGGATAAGATGTCTGGGGACGGAGTACCCCTTTAATACCCTTACAGCAATCACATGGTGTCTGCAGCTCTTATCAGCGTATAGAGCTGACACATTCCCTTAAAGTAGTTAGATAGTAAATCTGGAGTGTGAATAAAAATAATTCTGTTGATCATTTTGGAAGTTTAGAACAGATGTCCTGTCATGTTCAGTTACGTACCCAGCTGATGTAGAAGTTTCCAAGGCCAGCATACATGTCAGATTTAATTAGCAGACTGTTAATTTCCATCTCCCACTTAATGGAGAAGTTAAATGCCACCAGTTACATAATGTACAGTAACAATCACATACAGTTTTAACCAGAACTTTTGCTTTGGAGGTAATTGTTCTTTAAGGGGAATCTGTCAGCTTTCTATCATGCTCGAAGTTCAAGTGTCAAGGAGTATTGCAGAGCAGCAGCATGCATGCCTCCTGCCCCACTCCTCCCTGTCTTGACTGATTGATGCACTGGGCTCAGTGCTGTAAACCAAGCATTATAAATACACCATCGATAGCTGATCAGCAGTGAACAGAAGCTGTGCTGCAGTAACCAGGCCCGGCCACTATCCAGTGAATGGAGCCACCTACTTCTAACCCTGCTTAAAGGGGTACTCCGGCCCTAAGACATCTTATCCCATATCAAAGGATAGGGGATAAGATGTCTGATCAATGGGGACCCCCACAATCCCTAATGCAGCACCCCCTATCATCAGCTTCACAGAGCTTCACGAACACGGGGCCCCACCCCCTCAATGCAAGTCTATGGGAGGGGGCATGATGGCAGGGGGTGGATCCGTGATGTCACAATACACCGGCCCCGTGTTCGTGAGTCATCAGACACGGAGCGATCTTCGCTCTGTGAAGCTGATGATAGGGGGTGCTGCATTAGAGATTGTGGGGGTCCCCAGCGGCGGGACCCCTGCAATCAAACATCTTATCCACTATGCTTTGGATAGGGGATCAGATGTCTTAGGGCCGGAGTACCCCCTTTAGAGCATAGATCCAGCTTCAGCAGCCCTGAATAACAGAAAACAAAAAAATGGCATCTGCAAAAGTTTGGGCACCCTGCAGAGTTAATATCTTGTACTGCCCCCTTTGGCAAGTATCACAGCTTGTAAATGCTTTTTGTAGCCAGCCAAGAGTCTTTCAATTCTTGTTTGAGGTATCTTTGCCCATTCTTCCTTACAAAAGTCTTCCAGTTCTTTGAGATTTCTGGGCAGTCTGTCACGCACTGCTTCTTTAAAGTCTATCTATAGATTTTCAATTATGTTGAGGTCAGGAGATTGTGAAGGCCATGGCAAAACCTTCAGTTTACGCCTCTTGATGTAATCCCCCGTGGATTTCGAGGTGTGTTTAGGATCATTATCCATTTGTAGAAGCCATCCTCTCTTTTACTTCAGCTTTTTCACAGATGGCATCAAGTTAGCTGGAGGGATTGTGCAGTCAAACGTGGGTTTTGAAATGTTTTTCTCACAATCCTGCGAGCTCTTCTGTCTGATATTCTTCTTGGTCTTCCAGATCTTGCTTTAACTTCCACTATTCATGATGACTGCCATTTCTTAATTACATTCCGAACAGAGGATATTGACATCTGAAAACGTCTATCTTCTTATAGCCTTCCCTAGCTTTGTGAGCGTCAACTATTTTCAGTTCAGATTTCTAGACAACTGCTAGAAGAACCCATGGTGCTGATTGTTGGGTCATGGTCAGATGAGTCTGGGCATTTAAAACCTTTGAGATTGACATCTCCTGGTCTTCCCAGATGACGATTGAGAACAATCCATGACACTGGCAGGTCTCAGCTTTGGAAAGGGGGCAGTGCATGCTATAAATTTTACAGGGTGCCCAAACTTTTGCAGATGCCATTTTTTGTTTTCTGTTATTTTGAAACTGTAAATGATGGAAATAAAATCTAACTTTTGTTGACATATTATAAGAATGTCTAATCTGTAATTTGATGCCTTTTGGATATTTTTCCATCTTTCCTTTGCTTCTTTATGCACATTAATAATTTTTTTTACCTGGGGTGCCCAAACTTTTGATCCCCACTGTGTGTGTGTATATATATATATATATATATATATATATATATATATATATAGATAGATAGATAGCCTTCTTATTTTACCCTTTTTATTTATTTATTTTTTCAGAGATGCTGCCCTACACTTTCAAGAGCTTTTTATTGATTGTACATGCACACAACCCACCCTAAAAATGTGTGTATTGACTTCTATCGGAAAGTATCGTGGGCATGTTCTGTGATATGAACAACAGTCAGAGGTTTTACCTATCATTGTAATTCTGCCTGAGATGATAATGACTGATACTTAGGTGTCAGCTTATTTTTGCAATCAGTGGCCATCCTTTTTTTTTCTGTCCCAGCCTATTGCCCATCTATCCCTAACCCCCTCCCTGCCTTAAATTTTTTTTTTACTATCTTAGAAATGGCTTTTTGTTTACCTGGTAGTGTGCTCACTTACCAGGCAGACTTCCCCAGCAGGCATGACGTCACTGATGCCTGCTGGGGGCTGACTTCCACCCTTAGCTCATCTTTACACCCTTAGCTTATCTATTCAGGCCATGATTGTTTTCCTAACAGTGTACCTCCAGCCTTTTCACAACTACAAGCTGGGAGTTGTAGGTTGTAGTGGTGAAAAAACTGGAGGCACCCTGTGTTGAAAACAATCTATATTTGTTACGGCTGCCACCCCCGAAACAACCCCCCCACCCCACCCCACACACACACACACACACACACACACTCCAATGCAGCCATTATATAGTTTTCTTTTATTTTTTGAAATTTTCTTTCATATAAGACCTCAGATCAGACATACCCAAGTACAGGACACATGCGTCTTGAGGCAGCAGCAGCGCAGCACTGAGATTAAGTGTGCGCTACCGTGAGTATATGCTGAGAGGCGGGGCCGGCGCGCGAGGCCAGGGAGCCAATGCATGCAGCCCCCGCGTTCACAGCGCTTGCGTCCTCCTGTCTGATTGAGATTGGGATCAGTCCGAATTAAGCTGTGATGTCACGGCAGGCTGCAGCAAGCCACTAGGAGGGGGACCCCTAGTAGCCGGATTTTCAACAGTAAATTAAAATAATTTACACAAAGAAAAAATAATAAAAGTATAATAGAGATGTTGTAGTACATAAGTACTGCAACATATCAAGAAGAAGAAAAAAAGATGATGACAGTGCCCATTTAAGGGAATCTGTGGGCTGTACATGAAGTATAGAGCCGACCACAGTGCTGGTTACCTGTTAGGCTAATAAAATAAACAGTTGCCACACCTCAGCATGCCTCCTTTTTGCTCCCCCTTGCCTCCTGACTTACAATCAGGATGGACAGGAAGGGGAGGGGGGGAGGGGGTCCGCCAAGTGTGGCACCTCAGCAGTTTGGCACTGCCTTTTTGACACTTGAAATAGACAGAAAAAAGTGATATTGTAAAGACTAAATGTGCCACCAGGTCAGACAAAGATACTGTTTGTTTTTTAGGCTAACCAGTATCCAGCAATGGGGTCAGCTATATGCATCATGTGCAGCTGACAGATTCCCATTAATATAGATGGTGACACAGGAAAAAAAAGTTTAACATAAAAGTTGAAACAATAGGTCATTTTCTGATAACAGATTCAATTTATATACATATAGCGGCAGCACATAAGATAAAGCATTTCACGCTTCTCTAAAGAATTTTAATTCCTGAGATGTTTTTTCTCTATCACCCACCTCGATTTTTCTTCAAAGTGAAGGTGCTTTGCAATTTCAGATCATTAAACTGTCACTGTCTCTGTACAATTAAGTGTTTTGAGACCTTCTTTGATGTATCCATAGTAATTCTGTCTCCTTAAAACAACTCCTGGAAGCTGCACGTCAAAATTAAAGGAGAACTATCGGATGAAATACAGCATTTTATAGTCTCTAAAAAGCATTTATTGTTTCCTAAAAAAGTGTTTTTCACAAAATGTAGCATTCAATAGGCTTTTATTATACCTATAGATTACAGAAAACACTTATGCCTTTATATTTTGTTTCATTTCAGTTGGTGAAGAAAAAGAAAGATTTTCTTGTGAAGTTATTCATGTTATCAGAGACTCATAGAAAAACATTGTTCCTTCAGATAGTCCAACTGACCATACAAAAAACTAGATCATTAAAAGGGGTACTTCGCCCCTAGACATCTTATCCCCTACGTGCCGCAGGGGACTCCAGCGATCTCCCTGCTGCATCTAGCATTCATTTAGAGCATTGGGTGCAGCGCTGGAGGCTCGAGACGTCACGTCCATGCCCATTTGTGACATCACGACCACGTCGCCTCAATGGAAGTCTATAGGAGGGGGCATGACGTCCATCACGCCCCCTTCCCATAGACTTGCATTGAGGGGATGTGGACGTGGCCGTGACATCACGAGCCTCCGCTCCGCATCACCAGTCATCCGACATTGAGTGAAGTTCGTCTGGGGTGCTGCAGCCAAGATCGTAGGGGTCCCCAGCGGCGCCCCCCCCCCCCCCCCCCGCGATCAGACATCTTACCCCTTATCCTTTGGATAGGGGATAAGATGTCTAGGGACAGTGTACCCCTTTAAGCTCAGTTATATCTGATTGGTCTTTCAGTGGTCAGAAGATTCAAGGAGGGATGAGTAGAGTCACTAAAGATCAGCACCAAACTCTTATTTTGCTAACAACCAATAGCGGCCTGAAGCACCCTTACCAATTTGTCGCCTAACCATTTTGACTTTGAGGTTTTTATGTGAACCCCTGGTATTTACCCTTTAACCTCTAAACAGAGAGCTGGACTTCATTGCAGGGGGCCACCAAGTTGTTACCTCTAGTAGTGATCCCAGTGTAGGTAACTTGTAAAAACCACAAGGGATCAGGCAAGAGAGAAGTCTGGGTACTGCCTCAATTAAGGGTTGGCATAGTTCATGCATAGTCAGTGTGCAAGCTATATGTCAGGTTTATAGCCTAGGTTCAGTAGTCATGGACAGGCTGAAGTCAGACATGGGCATAAGGCAGAGTACAGAGCAGCAGACAGAGGTAAGGACAGGCAACAAGCCGAGGTCAACCGAATCAGCAAACAATATAACACTTTTGCAGGACACTAGTAAGCTAGGAACCTAAGTTTACAGGTATATACCAAGTCCTCCGCTTGATCCCCCTTACCACTGCTCTAGTGCTCCGACCAGTTCCTCTCCACGTGCAGCATACAAACAATAGATGAGGTCCGGCACAATAGAGGCAGGTAAAATCTGGTGCTTTATTCAATATGCAGAATAACTAGTAGTACAGTAGACAATCGCGATTGTCTCCTGTACTACTTGTTATTCTGCATATTGAATAAAGCACCCGATTTTACCTGCCTCTATTGTGCTGGACCTCATCTATTGTAAGTTTACAGGTATGGTGTGGCAGGTTGGTGTTTTACAGAGATTGGCTGGGTAAGGATATAGGTAAGCATGATGGCCCTTTAAAATACAGAAGGGGAGTGTGTGCCCACTCTTTTGGAAGACAAAGCAGCAGCAAGTGCATGGGAAGAGCATGGAGCAGTGTGAAACAAAGGTAACACAGTGGCTGTGCCTGCCGGGGTGAGGAGTACGCTATAGGAAGAAATGGGGCTAATACAGTGGGGCAAAAAAGTAAATAATCAGCCACCAATTGTGCAAGTTCTCCCACTTAAAAAGATGAGAGGCCTGTAATTTTCATCATAGGTATACCTCAACTATGAGAGACATAATGAGTAAAAAAAAAATCCATAAAATACCATTTTCTGATTTAAAAGAAATGTATTTGCAAATTATGGTGGAAAATGAGTATTTGGTCAATAACAAAAGTTCATCTAAGTACTTTGTTATATACCCTTTGTTGGCAATGACAGAGATCAAACGTTTTCTGTAAGTCTTCACAAGGTTTTCACACACTGTTGCTGGTATTTTGGCCCATTCCTCCATGCAGATCTCCTCTAGGGCAGTGATGTTTTGGGGCTGTAACTGGGCAACACGGACTTTCAACTCCTTTCCCTTCAAAGGTTTTCTATGGGTTGAGATCTGGAGACTGGCTAGGCCACTCCAGGATCTTGAAATGCTTCTGACAAAGCCACTACTTGATTGCCTGGGCAGTGTGTTTGGGATCCTTGTCATGCTGAAAGACCCAACCACGTTTCATCTTCAATGCCCTTGCTGATGGAAGGAGGTTTTCACTCAAAATCTCACAATACATGGCCCCATTCATTCTTTCCTTTACACTGAACATTCGTCCTGCTCCCTTACCAGAAAAACAACCCAAAAGCATGATGTTTCCACCCTCATGCTTCACAGTAGGTACGATGTTCTTTGGATGCAACTCAGCATTCTTTCTCCTCCAAACACGACGAGTTGAGTTTTTCCAAAAAGTTCTACTTTGGTTTCATCTGACCATATGACATTCTCCTAATCCTCTTCTGTATCATCCAAATGCTCTCTAGCAAACTTCAGACGGGTCCGGACATGTACTGGCTCAAGCAGGGAGACACATCTGGCACTGAATGATTTGAGTCCCTGGCGGCGTAGTGTGTTACTGATGGTAGCCTTTGTTACTATGTTACTTATGTCTCTGCAGGTCATTCACTAGGTCCCCCCATGTGGTTCTGGGATTTTTGCCATTTTTGCCATTCTTGTGATCATTTTGACACCATGGGGTGAGATCTTGCTTGGAGCCCTAGTTAGAGGGAGATTATCAGTGGTCTTGTATGTCTTCCATTTTCTAATAATTGTTCCAAACGTTGATTTCTTCACACCAAGCTGCTTGCCTATTGCAGATTCCGTCTTTTCAGCCTGGTGCAGGTCTACAATTTTGTTTCTAGTGTCCTTCGACAGCTCTTTGGTCTTGGCCATAGTGGAGTTTGGAGTGTGACTGTTTGAGGTTGTGGACAGGTGACTTTTATACTGATAACAAGTTCAAACAGGTGCCATTAATACAGGTAATGAGTGGAGAACAGAGGAGACTCTTAAAGAAGAAGATACAGGTCTGTGAGAGCCAGAAATCTTGCTTGTTTTTAGGTGACTAAATACTTATTTTCCACAACAATTTGTAAATAAATTGTTTAACCTGTTGGGGACGGAGGGCGTACCTGTACGCCCTCCACCCACTCCCTGTCTATAACGCGGGGCCACGCCATGACCTAGCAATGGCCGGGACCCATGGCTAATAGCGCGTGGCACTGATTTCGGTGCCGCACACTATTAACCCTTTAGACGCGGCGTTCAGAGTTTAACGCCGCATTTAAAGTGAAAGCACACTCATGCCAGTTGGTTCAGGGTGCTGTTCGGGATCGCCTCAGCGAAATCGCGGCATCCCAAACAGCTGTCGGACAGCAGGAGGGTCCCCTACCTTCCTCCTCGCTGTCCGATCGACGAATGACTGCTCAGTGTCTGAGATCCAGGCATGAGCAGTGTTACGCCGAGCGCTCCGGGTCCCCGCTCCTCCCCGGAGCGCTCGCTACACTCCTCTCACTGCAGCGCTCCGGTCGGTTCCACGGACCCGGGGCGCTGCGATACCGCCTCTGGCCGGGATGCGATTCGCGATGCGGGTAGCGCCCGCTCGCGATGCGCACCCCGGCTCCCGTACCTGACTCGCTCTCCGTCAGTTCTGTCCCGGCGCGCGCGGCCCCGCTCCCTAGGGCGCGCGCGCGCCGGGTCTTTGCGATTTAAAGGGCCACTGCGCCGCTGATTGGCGCAGTGGTTCCAATTAGTGTTTACACCTGTGCACTTCCCTATATCACCTCACTTCCCCTTCACTCCCTCGCCGGATCTTGTTGCCTTAGTGCCAGTGAAAGCGTTTCCTTGTGTGTTCCTAGCCTGTGTTCCAGACCTCCTGCCGTTGCCCCTGACTACGATCCTTGCTGCCTGCCCCGACCTTCTGCTACGTCCGACCTTGCTTCTGTCTACTCCCTTGTACCGCGCCTATCTTCAGCAGCCAGAGAGGTTGAGCCGTTGCTAGGGGATACGACCTGGTCACTACCGCCGCAGCAAGACCATCCCGCTTTGCGGCGGGCTCTGGTGAAAACCAGTAGTGACTTAGAACCGATCCTCTAGCACGGTCCACGCCAATCCCTCTCTGGCACAGAGGATCCACTACCTGCCAGCCGGCATCGTGACAGTAGATCCGGCCATGGATCCCGCTGAAGTTCCTCTGCCAGTTGTCGCTGACCTCACCACGGTGGTCGCCCAGCAGTCACAACAGATTGCGCAACAAGGCCAACAGCTGTCTCAACTGACTGTTATGCTACAACAGTTACTACCACAGCTCCAGCAACCATCTCCTCCGCCAGCTCCTGTACCTCCTCCGCAGCGAGTGGCCGCTTCTGGACTACGACTATCCTTGCCGGATAAATTTGATGGGGACTCTAAGCTTTGCCGTGGCTTCCTTTCCCAATGTTCATTACACTTGGAGATGATGTCGGACCAGTTCCCCACTGAAAGGTCTAAGGTGGCTTTCGTAGTCAGCCTGCTGTCTGGAAAAGCCCTAGCTTGGGCCACACCGCTCTGGGACCGCAATGACCCCGTCACTGCCTCTGTACACTCCTTCTTCTCGGAAATTCGAAGTGTCTTTGAGGAACCTGCCCGAGCCTCTTCTGCTGAGACTGCCCTGTTGAACCTGGTCCAGGGTAATTCTTCCGTTGGCGAGTATGCCGTACAATTCCGTACTCTTGCTTCTGAATTATCCTGGAACAATGAGGCCCTCTGCGCGACCTTTAAAAAAGGCCTATCCAGCAACATTAAAGATGTTCTGGCCGCACGAGAAATGCCTGCTAATCTTCATGAACTTATTCACCTGGCCACTCGCATTGACATGCGTTTTTCCGAAAGGCGTCAGGAGCTCCGCCAAGATATGGACTCTGTTCGCACGAGGCGTTTCTTCTCCTCGGCTCCTCTCTCCTCTGGTTCCCTGCAATCTGTTCCTGTGCCTCCCGCCGTGGAGGCTATGCAGGTCGACCGGTCTCGCCTGACATCTCAAGAGAGGACACGACGCCGCATGGAGAACCTCTGCCTGTACTGTGCTAGTACCGAACACTTCCTGAGGGATTGTCCTATCCGCCCTCCCCGCCTGGAAAGACGTTCCCTGACTCCGCACAAAGGTGAGACAATCCTTGATGTCCACTCTGCTTCTCCACGTCTTACTGTGCCTGTGCGGATGTCTGCCTCTGCCTTCTCCTTCTCTTCTGTGGCCTTCTTAGACTCTGGATCTGCAGGAAATTTTATTTTGGCCTCTCTCGTCAACAGGTTCAACATCCCAGTGACCAGTCTCACCAGACCCCTTTACATCAATTGTATAAACAATGAAAGATTGGACTGTTCCATACGTTTCCGCACGGAGCCCCTTCTAATGAGCATCGGATCTCATCACGAGAGGATTGAACTTTTGGTCCTCCCCAATTGCACCTCGGAAATTCTCCTTGGACTTCCCTGGCTTCAACTTCATTCCCCAACCCTGGATTGGTCCACTGGGGAGATCAAGAGTTGGGGGCCCTCTTGTTCCAAGGACTGTCTAAAACCGGTTCCCAGTAACCCTTGCCGTAACTCTGTGCTTCCTCCAGTAACCGGTCTCTGATTGGTATGGATTTTATTACTGACTTACCCCCATCCCATGGCAACACTGTTATTTGGGTGGTCGTTGATCGATTCTCCAAAATGGCACATTTCATCCCTCTTCCTGGTCTTCCTTCAGCGCCTCAGTTGGCTAAACAATTTTTTGTACACATTTTTCGTCTTCACGGGTTGCCTACGCAGATCGTCTCGGATAGAGGCGTCCAATTTGTGTCTAAATTCTGGAGGGCTCTCTGTAAACAACTCAAGATTAAATTAAATTTTTCTTCTGCATACCATCCTCAATCCAATGGACAAGTAGAAAGAATTAACCAGATCTTGGGTGACTATTTACGACATTTTGTTTCCTCCCGCCAGGATGACTGGGCAGATCTTCTACCTTGGGCCGAATTCTCGTATAATTTCAGAATCTCTGAATCTTCCTCCAAATCCCCGTTTTTCGTGGTGTACGGCCGTCACCCTCTTCCCCCCCTCCCTACCCCCTTGCCCTCTGGTCTGCCCGCTGTGGATGAAATTTCTCGTGATCTCTCCATCATATGGAGAGAGACCCAAAATTCTCTCTTACAGGCTTCTTCACGCATGAAGAGATTCGCGGATAAGAAAAGAAGAGCTCCTCCCATTTTTTCCCCTGGAGACAAGGTATGGCTCTCCGCCAAATATGTCCGCTTCCGTGTCCCTAGCTATAAGTTGGGACCACGCTATCTTGGTCCTTTCAAGATTTTGCGCCAGATTAATCCTGTCTCTTACAAACTTCTTCTTCCTCCTTCTCTTCGTATTCCTAATGCCTTTCATGTTTCTCTTCTTAAACCACTTATCATTAACCGTTTCTCTCCCAAATCTGTTCCCCCCACTCCTGTCTCCGGCTCCTCGGACATCTTCTCCGTCAAAGAAATTTTAGCATCTAAAAAGGTCAGAGGGAAAACCTTCTTTTTAGTGGATTGGGAGGGTTGTGGTCCAGAAGAGAGGTCCTGGGAACCTGAGGACAATATCCTGGACAAAAGTCTGGTCCTCAGGTTCTCAGGCTCCAAGAAGAGGGGGAGACCCAAGGGGGGGGGGGTACTGTTACGCCGAGCGCTCCGGGTCCCCGCTCCTCCCCGGAGCGCTCGCTACACTCCTCTCACTGCAGCGCTCCGGTCGGTTCCACGGACCCGGGGCGCTGCGATACCGCCTCTGGCCGGGATGCGATTCGCGATGCGGGTAGCGCCCGCTCGCGATGCGCACCCCGGCTCCCGTACCTGACTCGCTCTCCGTCAGTTCTGTCCCGGCGCGCGCGGCCCCGCTCCCTAGGGCGCGCGCGCGCCGGGTCTTTGCGATTTAAAGGGCCACTGCGCCGCTGATTGGCGCAGTGGTTCCAATTAGTGTTTACACCTGTGCACTTCCCTATATCACCTCACTTCCCCTTCACTCCCTCGCCGGATCTTGTTGCCTTAGTGCCAGTGAAAGCGTTTCCTTGTGTGTTCCTAGCCTGTGTTCCAGACCTCCTGCCGTTGCCCCTGACTACGATCCTTGCTGCCTGCCCCGACCTTCTGCTACGTCCGACCTTGCTTCTGTCTACTCCCTTGTACCGCGCCTATCTTCAGCAGCCAGAGAGGTTGAGCCGTTGCTAGGGGATACGACCTGGTCACTACCGCCGCAGCAAGACCATCCCGCTTTGCGGCGGGCTCTGGTGAAAACCAGTAGTGACTTAGAACCGATCCTCTAGCACGGTCCACGCCAATCCCTCTCTGGCACAGAGGATCCACTACCTGCCAGCCGGCATCGTGACAAGCAGTCAAGTGGCAGAATCATTGATCAATGGTTTCCTTTGAGAAATCATTGATCAATGTAAAAGATCAGTGTGTGCAGTGTTATAGCCCCGTATGGAAGCTATAACATTGCAAAACAATGTGAAAAAAGTGAATAAAGATCATTTAACCCCTTCCCTAATAAACCCCTTTCCCACAAAAAAACAGTGTAAATAAAAATAAACATATCTGATATCGCCACGTGCGGAAATGTCAGAATTATAAAAACATATCGTTAATTAAACCGCACGGTCAATGGCGTATGCGCAAAAAAATTTCCAAAGTCCAAAATAGCGTATTTTTGGTAAGTTTTTATATAATGAAAAAATGAATTAAAAGCGATCAAAAAGTCTGATCAATACAAATGGTACCACTAAAAACTTCAGATCACGGCGCAAAAATGAGCCCTCATACCACCCCGTACACAGAAAAATTAAAAAGTTATAGGGGTCAGAAGATGACTATTTTAAACATATACATTTTCCTGCATGTAGTTATGATTTTTTCCAGAAGTCGGGCAAAATCAAACCTATATAAGTAGGGTATCATTTTAATCGCATGGACCTACAGAATAATGATAAGGTGTCATTTTTACCGAAAAATGTACTGCATAGAAACGGAAGCCCCCAAAATTTACAAAATGGCGTTTTTTCTTCAATTTTGTCTCACAATTATTTTTTTTCCGTTTCGCCATAGATTTTTTGGGTAAAATGACTGATGTCATTATAAAGTTGAATTGGTGGTGAAAAAAATAAGCCATCATATGGATTTTGAGGTGCAAAATTGAAAGGGTTATGATTTTTAAAAGGTAAGGAGGAAAAAAACAAAAGTGCAAAAAGGGGAAAACCCTCTGTCCTCAAGGTGTTAAAAATCACACAATGTGATTTTATGGATTTTTTTTCTCATACAGGCCCAGATTTATCAAACTGTTTGAGAGATTTTCCCACAACAGCCAATCACAGTCCAGCTTTCACTTTACCAGAGCTCAATAGCTGAGCTGTGATTGGTTGCTGTGGGAAAATCTCTCCACTTTTTCTCTCACACTGTTTGATAAATCTGGGCCTATGTCTCTCATAGTTGAGGTATACTTATTTTTCACCATAATGTGGAAATAAATTCTTTAAAAATCAG
Source organism: Hyla sarda (assembly GCF_029499605.1). Lineage (NCBI taxonomy): Eukaryota > Metazoa > Chordata > Amphibia > Anura > Hylidae > Hyla > Hyla sarda. The sequence goes on from NC_079197.1 coordinate 125,372,180, forward strand.
AAAATGGATTTTATAGATTATTTTTTCTTATTATGTCTCTCATAGTTGAGGTATACCTATGATGAAAATTACAGCCTCTGAATGACATAACCCCTTAAGCAGAAAAAAATCCTTCCTGTCTCAAGCTAAATATAGAACAGATGCTATACTGATATTTTCTATATTGTGCTTTACAATGAAGATATCTAACCCTTGTTTTAAATCTGTACACAGTTTCAGGTGTTACCAAATTTTGTGATATAAAAAAAATCAAGAAAAACATTTTCCATTGTGATATTTATTTATTCATAATATAATAATAGTAGTAGTTCAAGACAAAGTAATAAATACAATCTGTGTAGATGAATATTTCCTCGGTCTGCAGCCAATAATGGAGTCAGGTGGGGGACCCTGATCTTACCCCTATCTGAGATGTCTGCCTGTCAACTGTAGGTCCCCTGTCCTTATGACTTGGGCTTACACCGGAACCTCCTGGTTGGCCCTTGGCTAGGTCGGGGATACAGATACTAGATATGATGCACAGGTATGATTGGCTGCATCAGATAAATTCCCATAAACCATCAAATATCAATACAGATGCACAAAATTGGATAGCATAGGGGACATGTAACATGTAACAATCTGTACCTGTGGGTGTTCCCCAGGGGTATAACACAGTATTCAAAAATGTAACACCAATCAATATATTCATTGCATAACCAAGGATATCATTATACATGTACAAGTAATACCATACACAACCAACGCGTTTCCCTACTTTGTATAACTGCAGGTAGCTCCTCAGGGATTAGTAAGGAATAATTAGGGAAGGGTCACCAGGACCCATGCATGGCAGTCAGTGTGCCTAAACATGTAGCTAGCCGCTGGTTGATATTTATGTAGGTGCTAGGTCCCAGGTAGAGGAAAGTGGTCTACAGTAAGGTAAGAAAAGATGAAAGGTCAAAAGTAGGAGATAGATAGTACAGATGGGTATAACTGTACCGGCTGGAGAAGAAGTACCTGATGATGTATGCTCAGTCCGGCCAGGTTTCCCAGTAGATGACCAAAGAGAAGATCCCACCCTGTTACTGTAAAATTTAAGTAATCATGAGATTATATACCTATGACATGCTACAGTGTTAACATATGGAATATAACTTTGTAGATAATTATATCAATAAATAAAATATAGTATAATATAGGGTGATAGAAAGGCTAGAGTGCAATACCATTTGTTGTATAAACACTATGACCCAGATTTATCAAAGTTTGTAGAGCTTATTTTCCCGTATATTTGGAGGAACTTTGGCGCAACTCCACTTATTTGCGACTTTTTTGCGACATTCTTTTTTTTTTTTTAACATCCCACCGCTTATCTTGACATCTTGCTCAAGTAGACGTTTTTTCCCTTTTCACTTTCCAGTGCACCCTGATTTATCAACTGCGACTGTCGCAGATCTAGGTGCATCTGATTAAAAAGCTCCAGGAATCGACACCAGCTTGAACCTTGCTTATGTTCCTGCTTTTCTGACTACCTGATCCCGGCTCCAGCGGGAAATATTATTGTACAACTGTACAAAGGAGCCCGGGCTGGCATCACTCTGCAGCCGGCCAGGCTCCATCTGACTCTATCCTCGCTACCCTCACTTAATGACTGGGGCACTGATTTACATCCCCCCTTGTCTTCCACCGGCCCGCGCCACACATCTCCCATCTGTCTGCTACCTGTTGCAAGACTACTACTCCCAGCATGCCCTTACAGTGAGGGCATGCTGGGAGTTGTAGTCTTGTAACAGGTAGCGGGCGGGAGATGTGCGGCGCGGGCGGATGGGAGACAAGGGGGGATGTAAATCAGTGCCCCAGTCATTAAGTGAGAGTAGCGGGGATAGAGTCAGATGGAGCCTGGGCGGCTGCAGAGTGATGCCAGCCCGGGCTCCTTTAACATACCTCGGCACCATAGAGTTTTTGGAGTCCCTAATGTAATTTGAAATTTCCCGCTGGGTCCCGTGATTGGCTGGGACCGAGCAGCCAATCACGAGACCTGGCGGGAAATTTGATCTTACAGTAGGGACTAAAACTCTGCGGCTCCGTTAAATGTTAAAAGGAGCCCGGCATGGCATCACTCTGCAGCCGCCCGGGACTCCTGCAGATGGGCTGGGAGATGTGCAGGAGCCGTCCCTGCCATCCCTTAGCGCTGCGGTACACCCTGAGAGATGGCAGGGACTGCTCCTGCACATCTCCCGGCCCGACTGCGAGAGTCCCGGGCGGCTGCAGTGTTATGTCAGCTTGGGCTACCTTTGCTACGGCGCCGCAGAGTTTACTGTCATTTAAAATTTCCGTGTCAGTGATTTTCTGATCACCGCCGGCCAGGGAGCAGAGAGCATTACCGCCCACTTCCCTGGCTTGCATGACTAAAACTCCCAGCATGCCCTTACTGAAAGGGCATGCTGGGAGTTGTAGTTGTGGGGAGGGTGACAAGCTTGTCACCTGCCGCACTACTACAACTCCAAGCATGTCCTTACTGTAAGGACATGCTGGAAGTTGTAGTCATGCAGCCGGGGGTAGGTAACAAGCTTGTCACTCGCCCGCACATGTCTCGCACCACGTGGCTTACTGTAAGGGCATGCTGGGAGTTGTGGTCATGCAGCACTGGAGATGCGCGGGCGGGTGACAATAAATGTATTAAAGGAGTACTCTGGTGCAGAGTATTCCTGCTCCGTCCTGCCCGGGCTGCAAAAAAAATGAAAGTAAACCATCTCTCACCTTCCTGGGTTCCCGCGGAGCGCCGCTACAGCTGATCGGTCCTCCGGTCCATCTCCTTCATACTTCCGTGTGAACGAAGCGTCACATGGCGCTCAGCCTATTATGGGCCGAGGCAGAACATCGCGGCGGCCGGTGATAGGCTGAGCACCATGTGACGCTTCGTTCACACGGAAGTATGAAGGAGAAGGACCGGAGGACCGATCAGCTGTAGTGGCGCTCCGCGGGAACCCAGGAAGGTGAGAGATGGTTTATTTTCATTTTTTTGCAGCCCGGGCAGGACGGAGCAGGAATACTCTGCCCCAGAGTACTCCTTTAACCTATGTTTTCTTGTTTTTTTTTTTTTCTCATTTCAGATCTGTGTATCCTGTGGACTACTTCGGATTCGGTGGACTGCGTCGATGATCAGCGTTTTTTTTCTTTCTGTTTAATGTTAATAAAATGGTTAACGAGGGCTTGTGGGGGAGTGTTTTTCTGGAATATTTTTTTTTTAAATGTGTTGTGTTTTTTATTTTTATTTACTTGACAGGCTTAATAGTGGAAGCTGTCTTATAGACAAAAGTCCTTTACTAAGCCTGGGCTTAGTGTTAGCCCCAAAAACAGCTAGCGCTAACCCCCAATTATTACCCCGGTACCCACCGCCACAGGGGTGCCGGGAAGAGCCTGGCCCGGAACGTAAACAGGCCCGGAGCACAAAAAAATGGTGCTCCTGGGCCTAGGCGGTAACAGGCTGGCGTTATTTAGGCCGGGGAGGGCCAGTAACAATGGTCCTCGTCCCCCCTGGTAAAGTCAGGCTGTTGCTGCTTGGTTGGTATTTGGCTGAAAATAAAAATAGGGGGAACCCTATGCGTTTTTTTATTTATTTTTTTAAATATTGAATTATTTATGCAAAAAAAAAAAAAGCATAATGTTCCTCCTATTTTTATTCTCAGCCAAATTCCAACCAAGCACCAACAGCCTGACGTTACCAGGGTGGGCAAGGACCAGTGTTACTGGCCCTCCCCAGCCTAAATAATGCCAGCCTGTTACCGCCTAGGCCCAGGTGCGCCATTTTTGACACTCCGGGCCTGTTGGTACCGGCTCCTCCTAGCACCCCTGAGGCGGTGGGTACCGGGGTAATAATTGGGGGTTATCGCTAGCTGTTTTTGTGGCTAACGCTAAGCCTGGCTTAGTAATGGACTTCCTCTATAAAACGGCTTCCACTACTAAGCCTGTAAAGTAAATTTTAAAAAAACAACAACACATTTACAAAAAACTTTATTCCAAAAAAACACTCCCCCAAAAGCCCTCGCTAACCATTTTATTAACATTAAACAAAACAAACACTGGTCACTGTACTCCTCCAAATCTAAAGTAATCCACAGGATACACGGATCTGAAATGAGAAGTAAAAAAAAAATGAGTTAGCACATTTAGGGGAAAAAAAGTGGTAAAAAAAATATTTCATAAACACACACACATATATACAGTGGTCCCTCAACATACGATGGTAATCCGTTCCAAATGAACCATCGTTTGCTGAAACCATCGTATGTTGAGGGATCCATGCAATGTAAAGAATAGGAAGTTGTACTCACCTGTCCCCGCCGCTCCGGACCGTCACCGCTCGTCACCGCTGCCCTGGATGTTGCGCTCCATCGCTGTTGCCGCGTCCCTGTGATGTCCCAGCCGTTCCGGAACGTCTCTGCTGCCACGGATCATCACTCTCACGTCGCCGTCATCATGTCACTACGCACGCCGTCCCGTCATTTTACCCCGCGATCGCCCTCGATTTTATAACGGGTGTTATATAACGGGTCCTTTTCATAGTGTGAAAGGAGCCTAACCCCAAGCTTGATAACCTGTCTTGATCCTGTAAGCCTCCCATACCACCAATATCTTTGTCGCCCTCCTCTGCACCCTCTCCAGTTTAGCCATGTCCTTCCTATACACAGGCACCCAAAACTGGACACAATACTCCATATGTGGTGTAACTAATGATTTATACAGAGGTAAAACTATGTTCCTGTCCCAAGCTTTTATGTCTTGATACATCCCATGACTTTATTGGCAGCCGCTGCCTGGCAGTGGTCACTAAAGCTGAGCTTACTGTTAACCAGTACCCCCAAATCCTTTTCGGTAGAAGTTTTACCTAATATTTTATTATTTAGCACATAATAGAACAAGTTGTTTTTACGGCCCAAATGCATCACTTTACATTTATCCACATTAAACTTACTTTGCCATGTCTGTGCCCGAGACTCCGGATTCCCAAGATCCATCTGTAATATTATGTTATCCTCCTCTGTGATGATCACCATACCCAGTTTAGTGTCATCTGTAAACATAGAAATTCTACTCTGTAATTCCTCTACAAGGTCATCAATAAATATATTAAAAAGCAGTGGACCCAGTACTGCCCCCTGTAGTCCCCACTCGTAACTGTCACCTGAACACAGTAAGTTCCATTGATCCCCACCCTCTGCTTCCTATTACTGAGCCAGTTGCTAACTCCTTTAAATATATCCTCCCCTAGTCCCAGTTTTCTCATTTTATGTACTAACCTTTTAGGCAGCACACAGTATCAAATGCCTTAGAAAAGTCCAGATATACAGCATCCACAGCTTCACCCCCTTCCGATCTATAACTGACCTCCTCATAGAAGCTGATCAGATTAGTCTGACAGGACCGATCCTACATGAACCCATATTGTTGCTTTATTATTAGGTTATTTTCATTGAGATACCCCAGAATAGCATTTCTCAGAGAACCCTTAAAAATATAACCCACAACAGATGTTAAGTCTTTGGGGATGCAGGGAGTACCTGTACTCCCTGCACATGCTCCCGTGATATAACGCAGGGTCACTCGCTGACCCCGCGTCATAGCGGATCAGTCCCGGCACCTAGCAACGGCCGGGACCCGTGGCTTATACCAGACATCACCGATTGTGGTGATGTCCGGTATTAACCCCTTAGATGTGGAGCTCAAAGTTGATCGCTGTGTCTAAAATGTAAAAAAATGCTTCCAGGCACCTTAGTCGGGCTGACCGGGATCACCGTGGTAAACCCCCGGTGTACCGATCAGCTGAGGACACACAAGGAGGGTCCCTACCTTCCTCCTTGGTGTCCGATCGGCAATTGATTGCTCAATGCCTGAGATCCAGGCTGAAGCAATGGAGCGCCGATAACACAGATCAATGCTATGCTATGGCATAGCATTGATCAGTATATGCAATCAGAGGATTGCATGTTATAGTCCCCTATGGGGGCTATAAATGTGTAAAAAAAAAAGTGAACAATAAAGTTAATAAATGTCATTTAACCCCTTCCCTAATAAACGTTTGAATCACCCCCCTTTTCCCAATAAAAGATAAATAAATAAAAATATGTAAACAAAAATAAACATAAACATATGTGGTATCGCCGCATGTGTAAATGTCCGAACTATAAAAATATAATGTTAATTAAATCACACAGTCAATGGCGTACACGTAAAAAAAATTCCAAAGTCCAAAAGTGCATATATCTGGTCACTTTGTATACCATAAAAAAATTTACAGAAAGCGATCAAAAAGTCCCATCAAAACAAAAATGGTACTGATAAAAACTTCAGATCATGGTGCAAAAAATGAGCCTCAATACCACCCTGTATGCAGAAAAATAAAAAAAGTTATAGGGGTCAGAAGAGGACATTTTTAAATGTACAAATTTTCATGCAAACAGTTATAATTTTCACCAGAAGTAAAACAAATTTAAACCTATATAAGTAGGGTATCATTTTAATCGTATGGACCTACAAAATAGAGATAAGGTGTTGTTTTTACAGAAAAGTGCACTGCGTAGAAACGGAAGCCCCCAAAACTTAGAAAATGGCAATTGTTTTTTTTTTTCAATTTTGTCCCACAAATATTTTTTTTGTTTCATCATAGATTTTTGGGTAAAATGACTGATGTCATTACAAAGTACAATTGGTGGCACAAAAAAACAAGCCATCATATGGGTCTGTAGGTGCAAAATTGAAAGGGTTATGATTTTTAAAAGGTGAGGAGAAAAAAACGAAAGTGCAAAAACGGAAAAACACTGAGTCCTTTAGGGGTTAAACTTACAGGCCTATAGTTCCTATTATCCCTTATTGACCCCTTTTTGAATATTGATTCCACTTTTGCTAAGCACCAGTCCTGTGGAACAATCCCTGTAGTTATACTGTAGAATCTTTAAATATAAGGAATAAGGGTCTGTCTAACATGATTTTTAATTCCTGCAAAACTCTGGGATGGATTCCTTCTGGGCCCGGTGATTTGTGTTTTAATGTTGTAAACATTTTTGGGTTAAACAGGTGAGATTATCAGTAGAATTTACGTTATCCTTACTCATGCCATCCATCATTGCATTTTCCTGTGTGAATACAGTAGAGAAGAAGGCATTTAGTAGATTGGGCTTTTCCTCATCTTCCTATTTTTCAGGGTGCCAACATTCTCAGTTTTAGTTTTTTTTATTATTTATGTAGGTGAATAATATTTTGGGGTTCTTTTAACTTTCTAAGGCAGTCCTTCTTTCTGTTTCAATTTTTGCTAATTTTATTTCTTGTTTGCAGAATTTTTTCTTTTTTTTAAGGCTTCCCCACTACTTTCTTATTTTAGTAGTCCACATGCTTTCCTCTTATCCTTTATCTGATTCCTAACTGTTTTGGTTAATCCCATTGGTCTCCTCCTATTTCTAGCACGTTTATTCCCGTAGGGTATATGTAGTTTACAAGATCTATAGGATGGTCTTAAAAATGTCCCATTTAGCCTGTGTACTTTTATTATTGAGGGCACAGTCCCAATCTATGTCACTTAGTTGGTGAAAATTAGCCTTCCTGAAGTTTAATATTTTTTTTAGCCCAACTAGTAGACAACCTCTTATAGATTAAATGAAAACGTATTATTCTGTGGTCACTATTACCAAGATGCCCCCCACCACCACTATCTCGTATCCTGTAACAAATATTAATTTCTTGTCTGACTATTTTGCTTCTACCATGTGAAAAATGCCATTGCATCTTCCGATACCTCATGTGCTTTTTAACACCGACAGGCATCTACCAACTAGGGATACTTTATGCAGTTTTATGTTAGAAAGCCCACAAAATCCACTAGTGCAGTGCATTTTAAAAAAAGCTGTTAGTTACCATCGTTTACCCCACATGTTGCTGTAACTTTAACATTAACTTAGCCTTAAAACCACTTTAAAACTACCTGAATACATTCCTGGGTGACCCTAGCAGTGTTATACAGGGCCTTAGAGATGGTTTGCATAGAATCTGTTTGCTGCAAATCAAACTTTTTGGAAGAGTTCTGAGAGCCCGGAGAGCCGAACCTTTGAAAAGCTCGCTTAACTCTACTGAACATGGTGAAAAGATAAACTGCAATGATATTTTAACCTAATACAATTACAAAAACAAAATGGTGTTCAGCAGTGGACATTCACTTTAAAGCTAGATGGTAAAATAAAATACATGAAACATTTACTTTAAATATGGGAATGTAAAGTTCTAGCTATATTGTTAACTTCTGCAGTGAAACTGAAATAGGTCAATCACGTGTCCTAACCTATTGCATTCACTTTATATATTGAGGTTCATAGAACATGTTGTTAAAGAGCGTGTGTTCAGAGCCTGTTAAAAGTGAGAACAATTGAATGGACAAGTAATGTTTGCTTTAAATGCAATTTCGAACTGCTTTATTGCCCAAGTAATATAATAAGGAGGCATCAATATCCTGCTGTTTAGCTGGCTCATTTCCATTTTATTTGTACAGCGCTGTCTATTTATATGTAGTTATTTCCTTTGCACATTTTAAACTCCTACATTTACTCCTGTTCATTATAAAGCTGTTGACTTATCTCCATTTTGTTATCAATGTTATGTGTGATGCTGTGGCCAGACATGCTGGCCCTGAGCGCACTCCTGTCCCGTCTCCCGGTGTCGGCAGGGCACTGTCTCCATGTCGGGATGCTAGCGTAGGTGTCCGCCAGGCCATTGCCCACCTTTCTACACTCCTGCTCCCTCTGTCTGCCAGCGCACACGTCTCTCTGAAATTTGAAGGGCCAGTACGCCCTTAATTGGTTCTGCTGCTCACTGACCTTATAAGTGTCAGCACTTTCTCCTTACACCTGCTAGATCTTTGTGCCTTGCTGCCTTAGAGAAAGCATTCCTGATTTGTGTCCTGCTTTACCGTGAACCAGACCTCCTTGCTTCGTATCTTGACCTTGCTACTGTGCTGCCTGCCCTCTGACCTCCTTGCTATGTGTCCTGACCAAGCTTCTGTGGCACTTGTCCTGAACGCTGAAAACCAGCGGCTCCTTAGACTCCGCTCCTTGGTACTGCTCACGCCAATTTCCTCTTCTGGTTCAGCGGATCCACACCACCTGCCATTACAAACAATATGCAAGTACAGTGAGCTGAAGAAAAATCAGTCATTTCTGTCTCAAAATACCAGAGCTGTTTTCCCTAACTTCATTTGTCGTGGAAATAGCTCTAAAAAAACAAAAAAAATAACAGCAATTTATAGAGTAAATTATAAGTTGGTCATAGAATCTCAAGAAAATGCAGGTTTGTGCTACATAAAATTTTTATGAAACTTACAAGCAATTAAAGTTTTTTAAAGGGGTTGTCCAACTTTTTTGTTTGTGTTTTTTGCTTTTTGTACCCTGTTGTTGCTTTTCTGCTGTGTGCCTGTTGATGTCATCTATTCAGAATTACCACTGTCCATCTGCCCCCTACTCACCTCCTCCTGGTGGCGCTGCTCCGGGCCGGCCGTAGCCCAAAATAAACTCAGGCAGGGTAGGGACGCTGCCGCTTTAAGAACAGTAGACGTCTGTGCGCAGGGACGCCCCTGACATCATGGACGTGTCCCTTTCCCAGCTGCGCTTCGCAAGAGGAGAATCTTGCCGCCACCAACAACTGCAGCTCCTACAAAGTACAGACTGCGGAGGTGAACCGAGGGGGGAGGGGGCTGAGATTGGCTGTGCTATATGTGCGATTTGTGGCTATGGAGGATGATGAGGGGGATGTATTTGTGGCTATGGAGGATGATAGAGCGGAAGGATGGATTTGTGGCTATGGAGGATGACAGAGGGATGACAGAGGGGGGAATGGATTTGTGGCTATGGAGGATATCAGAGGGGATGGATTTGTGGCAGTGAAGGATAACAAAGGGAGGATGGATTTGTGGCAGTCATTGAGGATGACAGAGGGGGGGGAAGATTTGTGACAGTTGAGGATGACAGAGGGGGATGGATTTGTGACAGTTGAGGATGACAGAGGGGGAGGGATTTGTGACAGTTGATGATGACAAAGGGGGATGGATTTGTGGCAGTGGAGGATGACAGAGGGGGGAAGGATTTGTGGCAGTTGAGGATGAGAGGGGGATGGATTTGTGGCAGTTGAAGATGACAGAGGGGGATGGATTTGTGGCTTCGGAGGATGACAGAGGGATGACAGAGGGGAATGGATTTATAACTATGGTGGATAACAGGGGGGATGGATTTGTGGCAGTGGAGGATGACAGGGGGGGACGGAGTTGTGGAATTTGAGGATGACAGAGGAGGATGGATTTGTGGCAGTGGAGGCTGACAGGGTGGATGGATTTGTGGCAGTGGAGGATGACAGAGGGGGGATGGATTTGTGGTAGTTGAGGATGATGAAGGGGGGATGGATTTGTGGCAGTTGAAGATGACAGAGGGGGATGGATTTGTGGCAGTTGAGGATGGCAGAGGGGGGATGGATATGTGACAGTTAAAGATGACAGAGGAGGGATGGATTTGTGGCTATGGAGGATGACAGAGGGGGTATGGGTTTGTGGCAGTGGAGGGTGACAGTGGGGAGGGGGAAGGATTTGTGGCAGTGGAAGATGACAGAGGGGAATGGATTTGTGGCAGTGGAGGATGACAGAGGGGGGATGGATTTGTGGCAGTGGAGGATGACAGAGGGAGGATGGATTTGTGGCAGTGGAAGATGACAGAGGGGCGGATGGATTTGTGGCAGTGGAGGATGACAGAGGGAGGATGGATTTGTGGCAGTGGAGGATGACAGAGGGAGGATGGATTTGTGGCAGTGGAGGATGACAGAGGGGCGGATGGATTTGTGGCAGTGGAGGATGACAGAGGGGGGATATATATATATCCCTTGCAAATACACTGTTGCCTTGCAATACTGGGTTCTGGGTTAAAATTCTACTAAGGATTTTGTGTGTTCTCCCCGTGTAAGTACACATTTTAGATATTTGGATTTTTTAAAAGTGATGGCCCCCCATAATTTTATGCCAGATGGTATCTGTAACCACTGCAGTATCTTTCAATCAATTCTATTATCAAAAAAAATATTTTCCCTGAGTACTGCATATATGTGGTATGGGGGTGTGATGGAATTACCCTAGTGGCAGATGACATTAACCCCTTGTATTCGTGACACTAGGGCGTGGTTTATCCTCAATACCACCCGAAGGTATACCGCTGGATCCTGGGCTAGGCACGGGAGCAATAATGACTCCGACGCCTGGTTACGGATAACAGTAGCTTTACTGAGGTTAGACAGGTGAAAAGTCTATACAGTTCAGCCAGGCCCACGGAGGTGTCCAGTGACTCAGAGACCTTAACCCCTTAAGGACCCGGGCTTTTTCCGTTTTTTCATTTTCAATTTTTCCTCCTTAACTTTAAAAAATCATAACTCTTAAAAATTTTCACCTAAAATTATATATAATGGCTTAATTTTTGCGTCACTAATTCTACTTTGTAATGACATTAGTCATTTTACCCAAAAATCTACGGTGAAACGGGAAAAAAAATCAATGTGCGACAAAATTGATGAAAAAACACTATTTTGTAAGTTTTGGGGGCTTCTATTTTTACGCTGTACATTTTTTGTCAAAAATGATACCTTATCTTTATTCTGTAGGTCCATACGGTTAAAATGATACCCTACTTGTATAGGTTTGAATTTGTATCACTTCCGAAAAAAATCATGAATACATGCAGGAAAATTTATACGTTTAAAATGGTCATCTTTTGACCCCTATAACTTTTTTATTTTTCTGTGTTCAGGGCGCTTTGAGGACTCATTTTTTGCGCCGTCATCTGAAGTTTTTAGCGGTACCATTTTTGTTCTGATCAGACTTTTTGATCACTTTTTATTCACTTTTTTGTGGTATAAAAAGTGATCAAAAATGCGCTATTTTGGACTTTGGAATTTTTTTTGCGCGTACGCCATTGAACGAGCGGTTTAAAAAGCGGTATATTTTTATAAATCGGACATTTCCGCACGCGACGATACCACATATGTTTATTTTTATTATTATTTACATAATGTTTTTTTTATTTTTGGAAATGCCGGGTGATTTAAACTTTTATTAGGGGAAGGGATAATTGAAAGGGTTAATGATTTTTTTACACTTTTCTTATGCAGTATTATAGCTCCTATAGGGGGCTATAACATTGCATTTACTGATCTTTTACACTGATTGATCCATCTCCATAGGAATGGATCAATCAGTGTTTTAGGCAATTGAATGCTCAAGCCTGGATCTCAGGCTTGAAGCATTCATTCGGCGATCGGACTGCAGGAAGGAAGGTAAGAGACCTTCCTCCTGTGCTACAGCTGTTCGGGATGCCGCGATTATACCGCGGCGATCCCGAACAGCTCCCTGAGCTAGCCGGGCACTTTTACTTTCGTTTTTAGCCGCGCGGCTCAGCTTTGAGCGCGCGGCTAAAGGGTTAATAGCGCGCGGCACAGCGATCAGTGCTGCGCGCTATTAGAGGCGGGTCCCGGCTTCACTATGACGCCGGGCCCGCCGCGATATGATGCGGGGTCACCGTGTGACCCCGCGTTATATCGCAGGACCGGGACCCATGACGTATGCATACGTCATGGGTCCTTAAGAGGTTAAGGACTTGCTGGGACTTGTAGTAGATGGGGTCAATTTAATGCAGGCCATGTTGACGGACTTCATTTGTGACTGATAACTGACAAGACTGTGACTGTGGCTTACTTGCAGGTTTGTAGCTTGTGGCTGCAGACTGGACTTGAGGCCTCCTATGACTCTGGACACACACTTAGGCACGACTTGACTGGACCTCAGCAGGAAGCAAGAGAGAGAGAGCAGAGGCTTCACCCAGGGCTTTTATGGGGGAAGCTCTGGGGGGATTCCATTGGTCACCCCTAAGTCACCTGATCACTTATACCTCCTGGGTAATAATCACATGACAACTCACAAGGTAAACAGTCTTAAAGTGACAATGCTTTCTCCTCACACTACACAGTATAATACATAATAAACATATTTACATGGGGGGACAGATGCAAGGAGGACCTAGGGGACACTGAAGGGAGGCTGCCTGACAGGGCAGCAAGGGTACGGGGTAACACCTCCCGTACTGGGCCACCACAAATACATACAGATTATAGATGGTGGGTAACCTGTTATTCTGGAGCACAGGGTTGAGACCACTGTACATCCTCCTAGATAGAATGACTGTGGTGTCCTGGAGCAGGGGTCACCTTTCGCTACTACAAGCATTGTTCAGGTGGCTGTTGTCTCAAAGGTCCCCAGCTCAGTCTCAGCTCTATTTATGTAAATTTAATGCTATGGAAGTGTATTTTTCTAAATATCTATATGTCAACTGTATGTATTATGCCAATACAAGTGTTAGAGGTTAACTGTCTGTACCTAAAATTATTATCTTCTATGGTAACATGTCACATATTCACCCTTCAGCCAATTAAGGGCTAAGGGCTGTGTCCCCAGGAACATCACCCACACTTTCAGTGATAGTCTGCCTCCAACTATAATATTCCAGTTCTAGGCAACAAGCTGCAACCTTTCCAAAGTGTCTGGCTACATTGGTAGTAGTACAAACACAAGTGGATCCTGGACAAGAGCAAAGCTAGCAGGCCCTCTTGCAAAGTAAAAACTATGTTTGGGTAACCTCTAGGTCCACCTGTCCAAAGCGACGGACTAACTTCTGAAGTTTCCCTTCTGGATGTCCTCAAGTCATTGACATCTCAGAGTAACCCAAGAAAACATAGGTGAGGGAGGAAGACTTTGCAAAGTTTACCACGGAACACCCCTGTGAAGATCCATGAAGTACGCACTGACACTTGGATAGCAGCCGGGACAGAGGTACATCCAAGTCAAGTCAGTTTCAAATCAGGTCAGTCTCATGTCAAGTCAGTCTAAAGTCAAGTCTCAAGTTGTAGTTCAAAGTCTCAAATGTCTAATCTCATCCTGCAAGTGGAGTGTAGTACAGGCCAGAACCACCACACACCTCTGAGCCTAACATGTACCACTGGGGACTGGGAACTAGTCTACTCAGGAGGACTACAAGTCATGCAATTCCCAAGTCTATATTCTTCACATAGTTTAAGGACTGCAACAGGGACATACAACCAACTACCTAACGTGTCTATCGAGTGTGATATCCCCAATCTGTATCATATTCACAGTTTTTTGTTATATTGAATCTTCGACAGCTGTTATCCATAAATCCTGGCTTTTGAGGTATTTCTTCTGCGATTTTGATTCTGATAGCTGATTTATTTAAAGTAGTGGTTAGTGGAAACTGTCAGTTAACTCCAGGGTTGTTACACTTCAATCACTAGACACTACAACCCTCATCATCAGTCATACACACTAACTAGAACACTACTTCTGGCGTCACAAACCTGACAAACTGCCAGCCAGGTGTCCAAATCTGTTTCATATCATTTACACTAGACACCAGCTCGCCACATTACTGACCTCAGCCAAAGCTATCAATAGTCTCAGAAAGGGGATTTCAGCTGTACCAGGACAGGGCTTAAATGACACAGGATTATGTGGCAAATTTACCAGTTTAGCAGTAAATAATATGAAAACAAAAATTTGCAGAATAGGGGATAAAGGGATAAGGTATTTCATTGTAGTAAGGTGCAGTCACATAATCCTTATCGATAACGTATGCCTAAATGTAATTTTTAACACAAAGCAAACAACAAAAAAGAAAGAGAAACTGAGCAACTAGGGTATAAAACTCTAAACAATCGTTATTACATTAAATACGGTAATTTATACAATGAAACATTAAATATACATTAAAAAAAAGGAGGAAAAGGCAACAGAACGTCAGCAGGCTGGGACACCCACACTGGTACAAAGTGCATGGATCATACTAAAATAACATGTTAATTAAAGACAGCATATAGGAGATGGCAAGATACCAACAGGAGCAATTATCATCCAATAAATAATATATAGCAAACATAGCAGCAGTGGATGCAATAGTTATGAAAACTACCACTAAAGTGTTAAATGCAAATTATATAAGATAGATTAGGCACTGAACATGGTAAACAATCCCCTGATGAAGTCAAACCAACCAAAGTTAGTAATAGATAGCTAGTGTGTGCCCGGGGTACCCTCACCCAACACGTGTTTCTCACCAAAAATCTTCAATGTTCATTCATGGTGGAAACCCAAGAAACTCAGCTTTTAAGACATTTAGTTTTAGGTAGAGAGAGCCTATGATGTTAGAGACAGCAGACAATAAAAACAAAGTAGTTTATAAGTGGGTATCATCAGGAAAGGATCGTACTGTAAGTCAAATCTACTTATAGTTTTTCCAACAGGGGAGAGGAGAGGACCAAGGACTGATTCCTGAGGAACTCCAACAACAAGGAGAGGAAGAGAAGAAGAACCAGCAAAAAGATACATTCTTTGTGCAATCAGAGAGGTAGGAGGAAAACCAAGAGATCACTATTGTTAAAGGAAATCTGTCATCAGAATCACCCGCACTAAACCTGTTACACAGGCTTGTAGTGCGGGTGATCCTGATTAAAACGCTTCTTACCTGGTTAAAAATGGTTCAGCGGTTCTTCAGATATCTTTATTTTTAGTTTTCTGTTATTCCCTGGCTTGGGACTCAGTGGGAGGTCTTATCATTGGCTATACGTCATTCTAGCTGGGCGGAGCTGCCGCCCGGCTCATGAATATTCATGAACTTATCCTCGTGGTCTAACTCCTTTTTCTCGGTCTAGTGGGGAGGGCCACGCATGCGCCGCGTTCCGTACACCCGGAAGCGGCGTTCTCCCCCCGGCTTCACTCGAGCTGCGGCCCTATACAAGTAAGAAGACGGGCTGCATAAGTGAAAAGTCGGGGGTGGGAGGAAGGGAGGGACGGAGGGTGTTTTTATTCACAAACTGAAGGAACAAGCAGGTTATATATAGATATATTTGTGTGGATAACTTCATGAATATTCATGAGCCAGGCGGCAGCTCCGCCCAGCTAGAATGACGTGTGGCCGAGTCCCAGATGATAACACCTCCCACTGAGTCCCAAGCCAGGGAATAACAGAAAACTAAAGATATAGATATCTGAAGAACCGCTGAACCATTTTTAACCAGGTAAGGAGCGTTTTAATCAGGATCACCTGCACTACAAGCCTGTGTAACAGGTTTAGTGCGGGTGATTCTGATGACAGATTTCCTTTAAAGCATCACTGTTAAAAGTTAAGAGTCACATCGCACTCCTGAAACCTTCTGCAACCACGAGTTATAACCTGGTGAAGAGCCATACATCACACTCCACTCATTGCTTTGTCAGACTTTTTCACTCCATAGATTAATGCACTTCACCCAGCTCTAATTCACATCTCAGAGAGTAGCTGTCATTATGTTAAGCTATCAGGAGATTATTTAAAGGGTATTACGGCATAATTACATCTTATCCCCTATCTAAAGGGACCCCTGTGATCTCAGTGCAGCCCCCGGAATTCTGTGACAGGCCCTGCCACCGAGACGTGATGTCATGGCTACGCCCCCTTGGGACGTCACGCTGCGCCCCTCCATTCATGTCTATGGGAGGGCTGTCACGGCCGACATGCCCCCTCCCAAAGGCATGAATGGAGGGGGCATGACCGTGACGTCATGTCTCGGAGGCAGCGCCCCGGCACAGAATGCCAGGGGGCTGCACTGAGGTTGCGGGGGTCCCAGCAGCAGGTCCCCTGCAATCATACATCTTATTCCCTATCCTTTGGATAGGTGATAAGATGTATAAAGCTGGAATATCCCTTTAAGCCTTTAGTATGGGCAGTTTTTGTAGAGTGTAGGGTGCACAAACCAGATTGTAAGGGCCCATACTCACTATGGAAAGTCAGCTAGGAATGTCTTTGCTGAGTTTTATCAGCGGATCTGAACTTCTTTCGCACAGAATTTTACCCTGGAAATAAGCACCGGAATCCCGCTGAGATCAATATAATTCTGCTACTTGCAGATCAGAATATCCATAGTATGTATAGGCCCTATGGGGTCGAAAAGAGAGTTATCAGAGAGGGAAGCTTAGGAGCTCATTGCATAAAGTTCAAAGGGAATCCCTCCGGAGTTTGGGGCCATGGTTCGAGGATATAAAACCCCTGACAGATTTTCTTTAATGCACATTGGAGAACTGGGAAAAACTGCTCTAAGAAAAGCAATAAATATTTAACATTGTTTAAACTCAAATAAGGTTTATAAAGCTATAAACTGCAGTCTGTTCAGAGAACCTGTCGTACTGATACATTTACTGTACAGTCTGAGTGTTATCTGTGTATTATAGTGCTGTGGAATGTACTTTAGTATCTGTATGACGTCACACAGTATGTACAGTATCTCACATAAGTCAGTCCACCCCTCAGATTCGTGTAAATATTCTGCTACAATGTAAAGTAGTGAGTGCACAGCCTGTATAAAGGTGTATGATGTGTCACCTCAAAATAACTCTACACACAGCTATTAATGTCTAAACGATGGCAACGAAAGTGAGTACAAGAATATATGTTGTGTGCCCACTATTATTTTCCAGTGCTGCCTTTGGCATAAGTTCACCAGAGCTTCACAGGTTGCCACTGGAGTCCTTTTCCACTACTCCATGACGACATTACAGAGCTGGTGGATTTTATAGACCTTGCGCTCCCCCATTGGTCAGTCCATCACCTTTACCTTCTTTAGCAAGGCAGTGGTGGTCTTGGAGGTGTGTTTGGGGTTGTTATCGTGTTAAAATACTGCCCTGCTGCCCTGTCACTGAAGGATCATGCTCTGCCTCAGTTGTCATTTATGGTTTTCTCAATGACCTGTAGCTCCCCAGTGCCAGCAGTGCAGCCCAAGATCATTACACTCCCACCACTAGGCTTGACTGTAGGTAAGACACACTTGTCTTTGTACTCCTCACCTGGTTGCCGCCACACACACTTGACACAATCTGAACCAAATAAGTTTATCTTGGTCTCATCGGACACACAGGACATGGTTCCAGTAATCCATGTATTTAGTCTGCTTGTCCTAAGCAAACTTTTTGCTGGCTTTATTGTGCATCATCTTTAGAAGATGCTTCCTTCTGGGACAACAGCCATGAAGACCAATTAGATGCAGTATGGTCTGAGCACTGACAGTCTGACCCCCACCCCTTCAACCTCTGCAGCAATGCTGGTAGCATGAATATGTCTATTTCCCAAAGACCACCTCTGGATATGACACTAAGCATGTGCACTCAACTACTTTGGTTGACCATGGCGAGCCCTGTTATTAACTGCTGTATTGTCTTGTCCACCATGATGCATCAGTTTCAGGGTCTTACTTTTTTGCTAACAACAAAATCTACCAAAATCCCTTAAATCCATCTGTGTGCACCCCTATGCTCCCCTTCTGCTGTTTGAGGACTATGGTCTGTTATCATAGACCATAGATTCCTGGGGAACATAGTCTTTTATAGTCTCTTATCACTGAATATTTGTTATAATTTTCTAAACCTTCCGGGGAACCCTGCTTTAATATCCTATCAGGGGAAAACGTGTTATGTATGATATATATTTATAATGTTTGGGCCTATGCTCTTTTTTGGGCTTTATTTTTGACATGTGATTTTATCATAAACATTTAGAGATACGATGTTCTATCACTATAGGACATAGAAAGCACTTTAGCGCCTTACAGGTGTCTCTGTAACATACATGTAGGATCACTTATTGCAATGGAAGATGTTACACTCCAGAAGTTATGGTCATTGTGCCTGGGTTTAATATTCTGGTGAGGTTATTGTGTGCTATCAGGTTTCATCCTCATTTTTTTCCCCATATTAGTTTCCATCCAGCATCCACCACACTCACCAGTGTATGGAATTGCCTCCTGAATCAATGTTCATCTGACATGTAAGTGACCATCATATACAGTCATGGCCGTAAATGTTGCAGCCCCTGCAATTTTTCTAGAAAATGAAGTATTTCTCACAGAAAAGGATTGCAGTAACACATGTTTTGCTATACACATGTTTATTCCCTTCGTGTGTATTGGAACTAAACCAAAAAAGGGAGAAAAAAAAGCAAATTGGACATAATATCACACAAAACTCCAAAAATGGGCTTCACTAAATTATTGCAACCCTTAACTTAATATTTGGTTGCACACCATTTGGAAAAAAATAACTGAAATCAGTCGCTTCCTATAACCATCAATAAGCTTCTTACACTTCTCAGCCGGAATGTTGGACCACTCTTCCTTTGCAAACGGCTCCAGGTCTCTCTTATTGGAAGGCGCCTTTTCCCAACAGCAATTTTAAGATCTCTCCACAGATGTTCAATGGCATTTAGATCTGGACTCATTGCTGCCACTTCAGAACTCTCCAGTGCTTTGTTGCCATCCATTTCTGGGTGCTTTTTGATGTATGTTTGGGGTCATTGTCCTGCTGGAAGACCCAAGATGTCTGACACAAACCCAGCTTTCTGACACTGGGCTGTACAATGCAACCCAAATCCATTGGTAATTCTCAGATTTCATGATGCCTTGCACACATTCAAGGCACCCAGTGCAAGAGGCAGCAAAACAACCCCAAAACATCACTGAACCACCACCATATTTCACTGTAGGTACTTTGTTCTTTTCTTTGTAGGCATCATTCCGTTTTCAGTAAACAGTAGAATGATGTGCGTCCACAAGACGTTTTCCCAGAAGGATTTTAGCTTACTCAAGTTCATTTTGGCTAAACGTAGTCTTGCTTTTTTATGTCTCTGTGTTAGCAGTGGGGTCCTCCGGGGTCTCCTGCCATAGCGTTTCATTTCATTTAAATGATAACGGATAGTTCACGCTGACACTGATGCTCCCTGAGCCTGCAGGACAGCTTGAATATCTTTGGAACTTGTTTGGGGCTGCTTATCCACCATCCGGACTATCCTGCATTGACACCTTTTATCAATTTTTCTCTTCCATCCATGCCCAGGGAGATTAGCTACAGTGCCATGGGTTGCAAACTTCTTGATAATGTTGCGCACTGTGGACAAAGGCAAATCTAGATATTTGGAGATGGATTTGTAAACTTGAAATTGTTGATATTTTTCCACACTTTTGGTTCTCAAGTCCACAGACAGTTTTCTTCTCCTCTTTCTGTTGTCCATGCTTAGTGTGGCATATACAGATGCACAATGCAAAGACTAAGTGAACTTCTCTCCTTTTTATCTGCTTTCAGGTGTGATTTTTATATTGCCCACACCTGTTACTTGCCCAGGTGAGTTTGAAGAAGCATCACATACTTTAAACAATCTTATTTTTCCCAAATTTTGAAAGGGTGCCAATAATTTTGTCCAGCCCATTTTTGGAGTTTGGTGTGACATTATGTCGAATTTGCTTTTTTTCCTCCCTTTTTTGGTTTAGTTCCAATACACACAAAGGGAATAAACATATGTATAGCAAAACATGCATTACTGCAATCCTCCGAGGGGGCAGAGCCATGACGTTGCGATGCTTCGGCCCCTGTATTGCCGGTCATTACGCACAGAGCGAGTTTGCTCTGTGCAGTAATGAAAGTGAGGTCCTTCAGCGAAGATCCCGGAGGTCCCCAGCGGCGGGACCCCCAGTGATCTGATATCTTATCCCCTATCCTTTGGCTAGGGGATAAGATGCTAGGGGTGGAGTACCCCTTTTTGGTAGATTTTGTTGTTAGCTTTTTTTTATAATCAAAACCCTTACATGATTTTATCTTACTTATTTTCCCAAGATTATTGGCTGTGTGTTGAGTTATTTTAAGATTACACAATATTAACCTGTTAACGACCATGGACGTCTATACTCGTCTATGTGCCGTTAATGGGGTATGGCTATTAACCCTTTAGATCGCCTCTGTCAAAGCTGGCAGCGGCGTCTAAAGGTGCCTTTATCCCATCCTTGGTGGTCCAGTGGGGTGGATCGCCCCCCACAACGCGATGATGGTGGGGCAATCCACTGCTGAAGTAGCCTGAGGGCTTACCTGTCCTTCTGTGACTGCTCCTGCACTGAGAATGATAAAGCTTAGCAGGACCAGGCTTTATCAATCGAGCACAGAGCACACAGATCAATGTGGTTTTATGGAACCACATTGATCTGTATGAGGAATCAAATGATTCCTCCTAAAAGTCCCCTAAGGGCACTAAAAGTGTAAAAAAAAAAAAAAAAGTTTACATTTTTTTTAAAACACACACATTAATCCCTTCCTTATTAAAAGTTTAAATCACCCCCCTTTTCCCAAATCCCATATAAAAAATATATATAGAAAGAGTGGAATGTCCAGCGCAGATGGATCAGATCGGAGCAGTTTATTGTAAAATATAGCTTCAGTACAAGGACATAGTAGACAAAGGTGTCGCGTTTCGGCCCACCAACTGGGCCTTAGTCATACAACTTGCATCTGCAAATACAAGTCTTTTATGTGGAAAAGCATGCACCAGAAACTACCCCTAGGAGGAGGGCTAGGATCAGGTGTGTGCCTCCCTCCTCATTTGCACAGGCGAACATGGACTGAGAATAAACAGCCTCCATGTTTTCTTTACAAATAAGGGATAACATGAATCATTATATAGAATAGGTTGTGGAACATCGTAACCATATGGCAAAATACATGAAAAAAATATACATATATAATATTTTATTAAACCTTACAAAACACAAATGAAAAATATATATGTATAAATTATGTCATGTGGTCAATAAAAAAACATAGTCCTGGTGTTATATGCTGTAAGAGAAAAGGGCATGGATACATTATGGATGAGATTTCCCATTCATACGGAGGTCACAAATCACTCAGCTGAGTAGAACTGGAGGTTATGTATCAATACAGACATAATTATAATATAATATAATAAAATAATAAATAATTACAGACCAAGACGATGAAAAATAAAGTGTGATTATAATATAAAGGACTTATAAATGAGAGGATGGAATACCATACACCTTACAGAAATAATGTCACTGTATCAAAATAATAGTGTGAAATAGTATCCATTCTTTTATTAAGTCCCTTCAGAATACAACTGTCTAACCTCAAGATCCAATAAATCTCACGGTCTAAGAGCTTCTGTCTTGTATTCCCCCCTCCCCTTATAGGGGGTGTTACTCGTTCTAACCCTTGCAGTGTCAAAGATGCTGTATTGCCTTGTGTGCTTCAGCACAATGCTTAGATATCATGGACACATGCCTGGAGTTGAAGTGCCATACGGCAGAAATATGTTTCCGAATGCAGACTTTTAATGGGTTGGTCGTACAACTGACGTACTGCACTTCACATTCCCTGCATGTGAAAACATAAACAACATAAGATGTGTTGCAATTGATGTATTGCCCTATTTTATGTGTGTCTCCCGTAGACGTGGACACAACAGAATTCAAATTCATCATATAGTTACAACATATGCACTTTGTGTGTCCACATCTATAGGAGCCAACATATCACAGCCACGTATTGCTTCCTACATTCACATTGGATTAGGTACACAATGTAATTGGATTGGCATGTAAGATGCTTCTTTATGGGAAAAGATTGTCCAGTGCTGGTACTGGAGAAGTGGGTTTTATCGTGGCAAATGGTAAGGCAACATAGACACCTTGGTTTGTTGCACCTGAAAGAACCTTTCTTTTTTTGGTATTCTTGTTCTTGTTTGAGGGAATGTCTTTGTAGTTTACTTGGGGCGATCATTCCTTTCAGGGTGGGAGCTCGACGGAATGTGATCCTGGGTTTGGTTGGGATGATATCTTTCAGATAGGGATCGGACTGTAGAATGTGCCAATGTTTCTGTAGGATGTTCTTTACAGACTGTTGGCCGGCTGAGTATGTTGTAATGAAATTACAACAGTAGAGGTTCTTCTTTGTGTCGCTCATTTCTTTTTGTTGTTTCGGTGAGATTGTTTTTTTGTCCATGCATTCCTCTTGGCGTAATGTCTTGGTCCTGGAGTAGGCGTTTTGGATAAGTTTTTTTGGGTACCCTTTAGCTAGAAAGCGTTTTTCCAGGGTTTTGGCCTGCGTTACGAAGGTCGTATCCTCGGTGCAATTTTTTCTGACCCTTTTGTATTGTCCGAAGGGTGTATTCTCCCTCCATTTTTTTTAAATGGCCACTGTGGAAGGAAATATAACTATTTGAGTCCACTGTTTTGAAAAACGTGGATGTTATGATGGCTCCTTCTTTGTGGGTAATTTCCAGGTCCAAAAATTCCACTTTTTTTGCGGAGAAATTTGGAATGAGGGTGATCCCCCAGTCGTTGTTGTTAATCTCGGTCACCAATTGGTTTATTTCTTCCATCGGACCTTGCCATAGGATAAAGAGGTCGTCTATGTACCTTTTATATAGTCTGGAGTGTTTGGTGAACAGGGGGTTGCTGGTGATGAAAGTATCCTCGAAACGCCCCATGAATAAATTGGCGAAGGCAGGGGCTACCCTTGTGCCCATGGCGGTGCCACGTATTTGGTGGAATGTTTGCCCATCGTATTGGAAGAAGTTGTTCTTGAGGACTGTTTCCAGACAGGTTGTTAGGAATGTGACTTGTTCTGTGGGGACATCAGGGTCTCTTTCTAGGAAATACCTAGTACACTGTACACCAATGTCATGGCGTATATTGGTATATAACGCCGTTACGTCCATTGTTACCAAGATCATGTCGTCCACCCATGCTATGGGTTTGAGTAGTGAAATGAGTTGGTCGGAGTTTTTTAGATAACTGGCGAGATTTTGGACGTATGTCTGCAATATAAGGTCCAAGTAGTGTGACATATTGCAGGTACTGCTGTCTATCCCTGAGATGATGGGTCTCCCGGGGGGGGGGGGCGTGTGGAGTTCTTGTGAATTTTGGGAAGGTGGTAATAGTAGGGGACAGAGGGATTTTGTATGAACATGAATTTTTTCTCTTGTTTGGAAATTACTTTTTTACTGAGACCGTCATTGAGTAAGGACAAGATCTCTTTTTTTAGGGGAGGGAAAGGATCCCCTTTGACTTTTCTGTAATAGTTGGTGTCCTCCAGAATGTGGCAGGCTTCCTGGTGGTAGTCTTTGTAATCCTGGATGACCAGGCTCCCACCCTTATCCGCTGGTCTGATCACGATATCCTTGTTCTCTTTCAGAGTTTTGAGAGCTTGTTTTTCTCCCCATGTGAGGTATCCCTCTTGGGATTTCTGCGGGAATCAGTCTGGCAGTTTCTTTAGGTCCTCTGCTACCAGTTCATGGAAGGTTTTCAATCTGAAACCCTGACTTTCTACTGGATAGAATTTTGATTTGATATGCATATTAGGGTGTATTCCGGTGGTTTCTTGATCCTCGTCCTTCTTGTGACTTTTTTGGGTATTGGGGAGTGTGAAGTGACGCTGTAATGTCAGACGGCGAGTGAAATTGTGAAGATCTAGAAACATATCAAATTTAGCCGGATTGTTGTGAGGGCAAAATGATAAGCCTTTCTGCAGAAGTGATGTTTCATCAGAATTCAGGATATGGGTAGATAGATTGAATATTTTGATGGTAGAGTCTAAGTCTTCGTTTTTATTTTTGTTTTCATTCATGTTGTCACCGGTGTTTCCCTTTTTCTTGTTTCTTTGCATGTTGTATTGTGCTAGTTTCTTTTTCCTTTTTTCGGGGTTTCCCCCTCTTTTTCCTCTTCTAGTTTTTTTTTTAATTGTTGGCGTTTCGGTATGAAGTAGTCCGTGATAGTTTTTTCTTTCTAGTGGATTCCTTTGTCTAAAAAAGGATCCCTGGTGTATGGGTGGTTGCTCTCGGATACCTCTTTTGGCATGGTTTTTTTGATATCCCCTAAGTGTAGAGGCTTTAAGAAGGGCACGGA
This sequence comes from Hyla sarda, assembly GCF_029499605.1. Taxonomy (NCBI): domain Eukaryota; kingdom Metazoa; phylum Chordata; class Amphibia; order Anura; family Hylidae; genus Hyla; species Hyla sarda. Next base: position 125,397,011 of record NC_079197.1, read on the forward strand.
TGCCGCAGTGCCGGATGCAGAATTGTCGAAGACAATTAAATCTGCTTCTTCTATTTCATCGTTGTTGCTGTGGTCTTGCGTCCCATCTATTGTGCTGTTTACTGTGAGGATCGATTCGTTTATGGCACTGTGTCGTAAGTGGTTGGTGTTTTCCATCCCTTCTTTTTTGTGTGGCGACGGGGTGAGTCGTAGGTTGGCGGGTGACAGGGTTCCGATGTGCGAAAGAGTGTTCTCTTTGAGACGGTAGTTGTTCTTGATGCGGTCTATTGTGTTCCGTATATCCTTCAGTCTGGAGCTGATGTCCACTTCTTGTACTCCCGAATTGGGTTTTGGAGTTTGGTATACATCTTCTTCCATACTGGATCCATTCTTGTTTTTATTTGTCCTGGGTGTCGTAGGTATGTCATCCCGAGTTTTGTTCATACCTCTTTTGGTTTGGTTTGGTGTGGTTGACTTTTTTGGGGGGGTTTTGGTGGTCTCCCTCGTGGTGCCTGGATGTTTCTGTTCGTGGGTTTTGGATGCGTGGTTCCTGGAGTTCCTCCATGTTCTTGTTCCTGCACTGTTGTATGACGGTATGCGGGGTCGATTGTGGTTTCTGGGAGGAATGTGATAAGATGGGGTTCTGGTGTATTTGGGTTTGGGGGACATGGGGGCGGGATTTTGTATGTTATTTTGTATGTTATTATGTGGGGGTTTTTTGTTCCAGCATCTTTAGATGCCACTCTTTCTATCCTCTCTGTCTCGATTTAATTTGCCAGCTTTTTTGATGATGGTGTCTTTTTGGACTTTGTTTACCCTGGCTGAACCTGCCAACCGCAGCGGCATACGGCGACAGCCACCAGAGACCTCAACGAGATACGGAGTACCAGCACGCATCCATGACCGGACGGCACGAAGCGCCAGCACCGGACCCAGTGACTCTCAACCACGGCAAAATTCACAATCACCTTTCCCCCTTGCTATAGACTTAAATACCAATGACATTCTTAGCATTTGTAAACAGTATTCCAACACTGCAAAGTTCTTTTATCTTTATTTACCTTTCCCATTGCCCCTCCCTGACAAGCACACCTGACTGTGACGTCACCCAACCAGCCCACATTCCGGGCCTTTTCGCGGTCTTTTTGTGCATATAAAAAGCATTATGTTACTTGTCTCTGTACCCATGACCTGAGGAAGAGGGGCGATCCCTCGAAACGCGTTGTCTGTCCTTTATGAAGCAATAAAGACTGAGCTCTTTACCACACCTGTAGTCTTTCACCTTATTGACCACCTGGACGGATCCTGCGAGCGCCAGATGAGTATCTGATTTTCTATTCTGTGACCTCTGCCTTGGGCACAGAACGCGCATCTTGACAAAACCGCCTCGACTATCTCGAGAAACGGATGGATACAGGCTGCCGATGCGGATCGCATCATTTCGATACCAAGCCCACAACGGTGTCGCGCCCGCAGCGCGACACAACAAGGTGAGCAACTTCCCACCCCCATTTTCTCTTGCCCCCACGAGGTAACGGGACAGGGTGCGCTGGTCTTTTGTTCCCTTTTTCTCCTCCCTTTCTAAAGATCTTTATGTGCAGCAATAGCTTTCCCTTGGGCGACATATTCAGGATAGTCCTGGAGCAAGAGATGTTGCTGTATTAATGAAGCCTCCCTCTCAAAGTCAGAGTCCGCAGATAGTCTGGTATGGTCGCTACATAGACGATCTCCTGCTTATTTGGGAGATCGGGAGTGGCGACCATACCAGACTCCAACCAGTATTTAAATTATATCACATTTGATATTAGTATTTAAATGATGTCCACAACTTGAAGTTTACGGTTTCACTTGAGGCCGAAACTGTACATTTTTTAGATCTTTGTTTGACCGGGTGTAGAGACAGAAGGCACATTAAAACCTGCGCCTACAGAAAGAACACAGCAGTCAACTCCATCTTACATGCGTCTTCGTGCCATCCCTCGCACGTCACTAGGAATTTACCTGTAGGTGAAATGGTCAGAGCCCGCGGGAATGTCCACCTGTGCTAATGGGAAGGGAGGCACACACCTGATCCTAGCCCTCCTCCTAGGGGGAGTTTCTGGTGTGTGCTTTACCACATAGGAGGCTCGTATTTGCAGATGCAAGTTGTATGACTAAGGCTGAAACGAATCACCTTTGTCTACTATGTCCTTGTACTGAGGCTATATTTTACAATAAACTGCTCCAATCTGATCCATCTGCACTGGACATTCCACTCTTTCTAGCTAACGCTACAGGCATAACCCACGCCTTGAGGGAGAGAGCTGGGACTCTGTGTCTACTAAAAAAAATATATAAACATAATAACAATAAACATATGTGGTATCGCCGTGTGCGTAAATGTCCGAACTATAAAAATATATAGTTAATTAAACTGCAGGGTCAATGGTGTATGCGCAAAAAGATTCCAAACTCCAAAATAGCGTATTTTTGGTCACTTTTTTTTACCATAAAAAATAAATAAAAAGCAATCAAAAAGTCTGATCAAAACAAAAATGGTACCGATAAAAACTTCACATCACGGCGCAAAATAAGAACCTCATACAGCCCCGTACGCAAAAAAATAAAAAAGTTATAGGGGTCAGAAGAGGACAATTTTAAATTTATAAATTTTCATAGATGTGGTTATGATTTTTTCCAGAAGTACGACAAAATCAAACCTACATAAGAAGGGTATCAATTTAATCGTATGGAACTACAGAAAAAAGATAAGGTGCCCTTTTTACCGAAAAATTTACTGCGTAGAAACGGAAGCCCCCAAAATTTACAAAATGGTGTTTCTTCTTCAATTTTGTCGTACAATGATTTTTTTTCCTGTTTCGGCATAGTTTTTTGGGTAAAATGACTGATGTCTTTACAAAGTAGAATTGGTGGCGCAAAAAGAAAAAAGCCCTCACATGGTTTTTTAGGTGCAAAATTGAAAGGGTTATGATTTTTAAAAGGTAAGGGGAAAAAACAAAAGTGCAAAAACTGAAAAATGCTTGGTCCTTAAGGGGTTAAACACTGTTATACAGGCTGTGCACTCGCTACTTTACATTGTAGCAGAGGGTACTTTCTTAAGTGTTGTCTATAAAAAGATATAAAAATATCTCCAAAAACGTGAGGGGTGTACTCACTTATGTAAGATACTGTATGAGATACTGTCAGCTATGCTAACCTCAAATGCTCAAAATTATAAATGCCGATACCAAAGCCCTTATCTTATCAAAGGCAATAAAAATCTAACTTATCCTCTACATACACAGGTTAGATAAACTTTCTTTCAGCAAAGGCAGGGAACAGATTTATGGCAGCTGTTAGCAGTCTCAACCCAAGGCAAAAGGCAGGGTGATCAATCAACATGGCAACTGTTTCATTTTCTCAGCATTTTATGAAGAAATCATAAACAAGGAAGAAAAAAAAACGGAATTTAGGTTTAGGTTTGCTTTCACACAGACAAGAAGTGCTGCAGATTTTACACAGCAGAAAATTTGCTGCATTTCTGCACATAAATCTGCAGCAGCAAATCTGCACCAGATCATGCAGAGCTTGGGGTAAACTGAGTGAATAAAAAAATCAAAATCAAAAGGGAAAATCCACAACACAAGGCAATTCCCAAAGGCTTGAATTGAGGGGGGCGGAGCGTGACATCACATGGGGGCGGAGCCTTGACGTCACAATACTCCGGCCCGTGATCGTGATTTATCAGACCCGATGTTAGCTCTTGAGGCTGATGATAGCGGGGTGCTGAATTAAAGATTGCGGGGTCCCCAGTGGTAGGACAAGATGTCTTAGGGCCGAAGTACACCTATAAAGGGGTACTCCGGTGGAAAACAGTTTTTTTTTAATCAGCTGGTTCCAGAAAGGTAAACAGATTTGTAAATTAGTTAAAACTTAACATTTAATAATTATGTTAAAAAATAGATATAATTAATGACACTAAACATAAATGCGACCAAATTTTTCTGTAAAAATCAATAATAAAATCAAAACACAGACTCGGACAAAAACTTATCATCAGCCTCTGATAAAGAAGAGGAACAATTGGATGAGTACCCTAGTCCCAACGCGTTTCACCTATAATATTCTGTACGGGATCCTCAGGGGACACAAATCTGGTATAATAAATTAATCAAAGGCAAAACTTATATCCACAATCAGATTACAGGTGTTGAATACATATAATATAGATGTAATATAGATAAAGATGCAGTAATGCAGTGATCATTAGGGTATAACTGATGCCCCACTGTGATATATCTATTCCACATCAGTGAAGACACTGAATATTAGCAAAAACATAAACACCAAATCATATCCATGATCAACGGACAAGAGAAAAGATAACATAATCAATTCATAAGGTCACAAAGAAGTAAAAAACCACCACGGCCCATGATTAGGCCAATTACTGCGCCCTGCACGGATGATAGGATAGATGTGCAGCTACAGACCACCAGCATACAACTGCTATATATATAGTGTACTATGCGCTGATTACTGTCACGTGTGCGCCTACCTGTGTAGTTCCGAAGACGCATATGCGACCGCGCATGCATGATGACATACTATCGGCAATGACGTGTTTCCAGCGGTCGCATATTGCCGACGGTATCCAAAAAGGCAAATCCGTATGCGCCCGCTGGACCTGAGGCGTGTGCAGACTGGATGTGGATAAGCGTTCCAGCGCATGCGCACATCCGGCATCGGCAAAGAGAGCAAAATACGTCACTCGCAATTGTGCTCACACCAGGCAAAGACTGAAGTGAGAGAGCATGTGTGATAAGGATCGGCCAGCTGAACACTGAATGATAGGACATTATTATGAAAACAGCACATAATCATGACAATAATGGTGTTAATACACTAAAGACAGTACAAAATCATAATAGTAATTAGAGATGAGCGAACTTACAGTAAATTCGATTTGTCACGAACTTTTCGGCTCGGCAGTTGATAACTTATCCTGCATAAATTAGTTCAGCTTTCAGGTGCTCCCGTGGGCTGGAAAAGGTGGATACAGTCCTAGGAGACTCTTTCCTAGGACTGTATCCATCTTTTCCAGCCCACCGGAACTCCTGAAAGCTGAACTAATTTATGCAGGATAAGTCATCAACTACCGAGCCGAGAAGTTCGTGACGAATCGAATTTACTGTAAGTTCGCTCATTCCTGCAAGTTCTTTTAGCTTGTAGGAATTTAGTATGCGCAGATCTGCTGGATATGGGGTTAAGTTTAGGTCCAGGGTCCTTGCCAGTAATTACGGAGAATTTATAAGAACTCACTGTGTCATTCAGCCGAGGCCACAAGGCTTTGGCCTAGTAATTGTCGTAAGTTGCGGAGGTCCTACCTCATTCATTGACAGCAACTCAAGAGAGAATAAAGGCCGCAGCTCCCTTATATGGGCAGGGGCTGGCCATTTTAGGATTGGTCCACGCCATCTGTCAACCAGCCTCACAAAGTATTGTGGGTATCACATGTCCTATGAACCTCCAAAGGTCCTTTGAATTAACCATAGAGACTAAACCTCGTCACATGACCTGCAGGTCCTGCGACGCTAGCACAAGGTAAGTACACTTTCTATATACATTTGCTTACATTTAATTGTGCAATATATTAGTTATCTAAGGGGTGACTAGGGGAGGACTAAACCTGAGGACCCCACGGTTCCTAGGAACTCTGACTTTGGGGACCCCTACCAAGGTACTGTATGTAATACAGTACCGGGACACCACACATCGGTCTCTGCCTGGTGTGAGCGCAATTGCGAGTGACGTATGTCATCATGAATGCGCAGTCGCATAAGCATCTTCGAAACTACACAGGTAGGTGCACACGTGACAGTAATCAGCGCATAGTACACCATATATATAGCAGTTGTATGCTGGTGGTCTGTAGCTGCACATTTATCCTATCATCCGTGCAGGGCGCAGTAATTGGCCTAATCATGGGCTGTGGTGGTTTTTTACTTCATTGTGACCTTATGAATTGATTATGTTATCTTTTCTCTTGTCCGTTGATATTTATTTTTTTGCTAATATTCAGTGTCTTCACTGATGATATATCACAGAGGGGCATCAGTTATACCCTAATGATCACTGCATCTTTATCTATATTACATCTATATTGTATGTATTCAACACATGTAATCCGATTGCGGATATAAGTTTTGCCTTTGACAGTGGCGTACCAAGGGGGGGGCAGGGGGGGCGGCCCACCCCGGGTGCCACTCTCAAGGGGGGTGCCAGGGGCGGACTGACCTGCCGCCGCCGCAGCTGAGGTCCGGGACACGCACATACAGGAGAAAGCGTCCCCTCTGTGTGAGCCACATCTGCAGCTACACAGAGGTGACGTGACCTCTGCCCCCACGCAGCACGCAGTACAGGCGCCGATGATGTCACTCATTGGCGCCTGTACTGTGGAGGGGAGAAGACGCGGGCCCTGCAGCTGAGGATATATATTTTTTTCAACCCTGCCTATACCTATAAGGGGGGGGGTGCTCTGCAAATACTTATAGGGGAGGGGAGGAGAGGGCTCTGCATATACCGTACCTATAGGGAAGGGGGGGGCTCTGCATATACTGTACCTATAGGGAAGGGGGGGAGAGGGGGGGTGCTCTGCATATACTGTACCTATAGGGAAGGGGGGAGAGGGGGGGGCTCTGCATATACTGTACCTATAGGGGAGGGGGGCTCTGCATATACTGTACCTATAGGGGAGGGGGGTGCTCTGCATATGCTGTACCTATAGGGAAGGGGGGGATGGGGGGTGCTCTGCATATACTGTACCTATAGGGAAAGGGAGGTGCTCTGCATATACCTATAGGGAAGGGGGAGAGGGGGATGCTCTGCATATACCTATAGGGAAAGGAGGGAGAGGGGGGGGTGCTCTGCATATACCCATTGGAAAGGGAGGGAGAGGGGGTTGTAGCTCTGCATATACCTATGGGGAAGGGGGGGGTGTAGCTCTGCATATACCTATGGGGAAGAGGGGGGTGTAGCTCTGCACATACCTATGGGAAAGGGGGGTGTAACTCTGCATATACCTATGGGGAAGGGGGGTGTAGCTCTGCATATACCTATGGGGAAGAGGGGGGGAGTATAACTCTGCATATACCTATGGGAAAGAGGGGGTTACCTTGCTACCTACCTACCTTTTACCTTTGGATGGTAAAAGGGCGTGGCAGAAGATTGACGAGCTGCAGAGCTTAGCAGGGGCCCTTGCCTTTTTTTTGGTCTGGGGGCCCCGAGTGTTGTCAGTCCGTCCCTGGGGGGAGGGGGTGTAATTAAGGGGCGTGTGTGTGTGGGGGGGGGGGGTGCCAAACAAAGGGTCCACCCCGGGTGCCAAATGCTCTAGGTACGCCCCTGGCCTTTGATTAATTAGTGTATTATCCCGGATTTGTGTCCCCTGAGGATCCCGTACAGAATATTACGGGTTAAACGTATTGGGACTAGGGTACTCAACCAATTGTTCCTCTTCTTTATCAGAGGCTGATGATAAGTTTTTGTCCGGGTCTGTCTTTTGATTTTGATTTTTGATTATTGATTTTTCACTGAGAAATTGTGGTCACATTTATATTTAGTGTCATTAATTATATAATTTTTTTTTAACATTATTAAATGTTAAGTTTTGATTGCTTGTTAATGCTACTGTGAAAACTTTGTTGTTTGCAAAAACATGCCCTTGGTATCTTTTCTCCTAAACATACTGTGAATTTTTTAGATTTGTAAATTGCGGTACTTCTATTAAAAAATCTTAATCCTTCCAGTACTTATCAGCTGCTGTATGCTCCAGAGGAAGTTGAGTTGTTCTTTTCAGTCTGACCACAGTGCTCTCTGCTGACACCTCTGTCCATGTCACGAACTGTCCAGAGTAGAAGCAAATCCCTATAGCAAACCTCTCCTGCTCCAGACAGTCCCTGACATAGACAGAGGTGTCAGCAGAGAGCACGGTGGTCAGACTGAAAAGAACAACTCAACTCTCTCTGAAACATACAGCAGCTGATAAATACTGGAAGGATTAAGATTTTTTAATAGAAGTAATTTGCAAATCTGTATACTTTTCTGGCACCAGTTGATTTAAAAAAATGTGTTTTCCACCAGAGTACCCCTTTAAAATTTGGTGAGGTTTTTCAAGATTTCTCATCGAGTACAGCATCGAGTACAGCTGCCATAGCTCTGCTACAAATAGAATGTGATTCCTAGTGTGGACAGAGCCTTATTTACCTATTTCCTTTAAAGCATGTATTGCATAATTCTACCAGTAGGTGGCAGTTTTGTAACAATGAATGCAGGAACAGAACATGCTTTTTTATCTAGGAAAGCTGTCATCACTACAGTGACAAGAAGCACATGAAACTCATGACTTGGCACTTCTCTTTTTTATTTTTAAGGCGATAGGAGGGTCCAAGCTCTAGGCTTCAAACTGCTATGTGACGACATACCACATCTCTGATCCGTCTAAGAACAATGACATAATAATATATAAATGAGTAACCTTACATAGTGCTAACATATTGTTCAGACATGTACAATAACAGGAAGCAAAGCATACAAACTTACAGAACACACTAATTCATAAACACTGAGAAAGTGAACAAACAACTATAATACAAAAGGAGAGTTTGCTATACGATCTTATTACCTGAATTGCTCTTATTGCATTTTGTTCTATTGCCTATAACTTTTGGCCCTAAATTACATCTGATGTTTACCATTATGTACATATACAATGCATGGTTTCAGATCCTTTCACTTTTTTCACATTTGTTATGTTGTGGCCTTGTGCTAAAATAAAAACAAATCATGTTTCCTACATCATTCTGCGTACAGTACAGTGATCCCCCCCCCCGACCTACGATGGCCCCGACATACAATCATTTCAACATACGATGGCCTCTCAGAGTCCATCGCATGTTGAAGGCAGCATCAACATACGATGCTTTTGTATGTCGGGGCCATCGCTTAATCGGATATCCAGCAGCGCAGACTGCTTCAGCTGCCGCCGGATAGCCGTTTACGGTGCCCCGTGTGCTCCGGTGATGGTCAGTCACCTGTCCCCGATGCTCCGGACCGTTCTCTTCGGGATCCCCTGCATCACTCCATTGTCGTCGCCGCGCACGCCGTCCCGTCATCCAATAGGAGCGGCGTGCGTAGCGACGTGATGATGGCGATAAGGAACAACGATCCCGGGCAGCGGAGACACTCTGGAGCGGCGGGGACACCACGGGGACGTGGCAACAGTGATGGAGGGCGACATCCAGGGCAGTGGTGACGGTGAGTTGACCTTCCTATATTTAACATTGCACGGATCCCTCAACATGCAATGGTTTCAACAAACGATGGGTCATTTGGAATGAATTACCATCGTATGTTGAGGGACCACTGTACTTAGTTGAAGACCCTTTGGTAGAGATTACAGCCTCCAGTCCATCAGTGGACAGCCATTTTTAGGTCTCTCCAGAGATGCTCGATTGGGAACTCAAGGACATCACAAGGTCAGTCAAGTTCCTGTGATGTCTTGGCTGTGTGCTTATGGCAGAAGAAATCTAAAATTCTGTTTTCACATTCTCATCATGGGTGTAGAACAGAGGTCTCAAACTGTGGCCCTCCAGATGTTGCAAAACTTCAACTCCCAGCATGCCCGGACAGCCAACGGCTGTCCGGGCATGCTGGGAGTTGAAGTTTTGCAGCATCTGAAGGGTCACAGTTTGGGATCACTGGTGTAAAATGATGGGGAAGGCCACAACATAACAAAATGTGAAGAAAGTGAATGGGTCTGATAACTTTCCAAATGCATTGTGGTCACAGTCACTTGGAACCATATTTCCCATAGGCAATATCTGAAGTCACATGGTATCATTTGACTTTACCAGTCTAAAAATAGGCTTGCCTGAGATAAAATACCACACATGGCCAGGCTACAGCACACTGCACAGTGTGAACAAGGCCCAGTGATACTACACCTGCAGTACAGGGCCAATAAAACAAAGCATCCATGATGTGCAGAGCACTTTACAAACAATGGCTCAGATGTGGCTGCGGTCTCTTATTTGTAACTTGCTAAGGACGTGATAAAGCTGACAACACACAATTCCAAAGAATGCCTTAGTAACTTTGCATTTAGCTCACGTTACCTCCAGCAGGATGCAAACCATCTTCCTGTCAGCTGTTTTGACCTATTCTTCACTCAGAACTTGTCTCTTGCTGATCTTTGCTGGAATCTATTTCTGCAATGCAGGGAATCTTTTCCAAAAGTCTTGGCAAACCATGTCATATTGGAGTAGGAACTTTACTGATAAGAAACCATGGTTGCTTTTCACAATATAAAGGTGTGTGGTAGACATGGGGATGTTAGGAGAAATACCTTATCACTACGTGACGCCAGGGCACCGTTATCCTATACACTGTCCGAGGTTAGAGACAGCTTCTCCTGGGCCAGACACAAGGAGTAAATGACGTCAGGTTACAGATAACTGTCTTTACTGAGCTTGGTGCAGATGGTATTACAAGAACAGTTGGTTTTGGTGAGAGGATGCAGCATAACCCATTGGAAGCTCTGTTGCCTTGCTGGGACTTGTGGTGCTGTCACCAAACAGATTAATACTGACTTGTAAGATGGGTAGATGAATCCTGGTAGATAGGGTTCTGTCAAGGTATTGAAGCCTTCTCCACCGGGGCATGAACTTCCACCGTACGAGTGATCCTTGCAGAATGACCAGATGAAGTAGATTTGAGTTAGGCCTTTCCTCACAGCACGCAGCACAACACACCTGAACCACACTGTATTTCAGGAACAGCTGTTCTGGAACACTGGGGCAACTCTTCCCCCCCATTACACTACATAGGGGAGACTTTAGGGGTTCCCATTGGCAGGCATGGTCACATGGGGTTTACACTGCTCTCTCTTAAGGGTACAGTGACACAGGAATAACATATATATATATATATATATATATATATATACAGTGACCCCCCGACCTACGATAGCCCCGACATATGATGAAATCGACATACAATGGCCTCTCAGAGGCCATCGCATGTCGATGTCAGCATCGACGTACAATGCTTTTTTATGTCGGGGCCATCGCATTAAGTGCTATCCGGCAGCGCCAAATGCTTAAGCTGCTGCCGGATAGCAGCTTAATGTTCCCCGTGTGGTGCGGTAAGTATTACTTACCCCTCCACGATGCTCCGGGGTGCCCTCCGGGTCCAGCGCTGGTCTTCCGGTGTCTTCTCGGCCCTCTCCGATGACATCAATACGCTGCTGCGCACGTCATCCAATAGGAATGGCGTATGCAGCGGCGTAATGACGTTGCTACGCAGGCCCAGTAAGGCCTTGCGGAAGACAGAAGAGGACCGGAGAAGACAGAAGAGGACCGGAGAAGACAGCAGAGGACCGGAGAAGACAGCAGAGAGCCCACGGAGGCCGGGGTCACCATCGGGAGCGGCGGGGACACCATCTCGAGCGACGGGGACAGGTGAGTACAGCTTCCTATACTTTACATTGCACGAATCCCTCAACATACGATGGATTCGACAAACGATGGCTCGTTTGGAATGAATTACCATCGTATGTTGAGGGACCACTGTATGTATATATATATATATATATATATATATATATATATATATATATATATATAAAAAACAATAATAGAATTAATTAGTAAAAATATATTACTTTTCAATAAAGTGCAAACATAATTGGTATAGCATCAAGTCTCTGATGGTCCCTAACACCTTGTGCTGCAAAAGCTACCCAAAGCAGTCCAAAGCCACAGGACAGCTACTGTTGCTGGGACACAGCACATGGCTTTAAGCTGGGTTCACACCTAGCATTTCGGTTAGTATTTTTAGACAAAATGAGTAGTTGAACAGAAACAGAGAAAATCTATAATGGAAAGATTTTTTCGAACCCACTTCTGGCTCTGGTAAAAAATTCTGACCTAAATACTACTTATTTCAACTTCCCTCTTGAGCACATGTCCACTGTAAGAGTGTCCTAATGTGCTTACTATTGAAAATGCTGCTATAGGCCACACTCATCCTTTGTGTGTGCATCATGGAGGAAGAGGAAGACCTCTAGTGGCAGCAGCTGCCTGCAGCCTAAAATAGAAGACACCAGTGACTATGTGGTAGCTGGGAGAAGGTGAGTATGTTTGTTTATTTATTTAATATTTGTCAAGAGGGCTATCAAAAGGGGAAACTACCTACTGAGGGCCTATATACAAAGGAGAACTACCTACTGGCAGCCTATATACAGAAGTGAACTACCTTCTGGGGACCTATATACAGAAGAAAACTACCTACCGTAGTTATTTATTTATAGAGTAGAGCTACCGACTGGTAGTAGGAAACTACTCTCTGAGGGCCAATATACAGCTGAAACTACCTACTGGAGTCTATATATTGGGGAAGCTACCTTTTGGGGGCCTATATACTGGGGATAATACCCAGGGGAATATATACTGTTAAGCCTACCAACTCAGGGTCTATATACTGGATTAACAATCTATTGGGGGCCTATAGACTGGGGAATTTACCTATTGGGGCTTATACTGGAGAAACAATATATAGGGAGCCTATGTACTGGGGAATATACCTATTAGCGGCCTATACACCGGGGAAACAACATATTTTGGGTCTCTATACTGCAAAAACTACCTACTGGGGACCTTCATACTGTGCAAAAGCCTAAGATGTTTGTACAGCAGGTACTACAAAAACTGGTTATGGCTGGAAGAAATTGTCCTAGCGGTCTGAGATGGATGGACATGCTAAGGAGAAAGTAACAGACCCCGAGAAGGGAAGACATCATCTGTGAGTCACTGGTTATAAGTAATGACTTATCCAGTCTTCAGAGTAGAGTGGGTATCTACTGCTGTATGGACACTGTATGGAGCAGATATTGGTCTGTGTATAGTCTTTTTTATTTATTGTGGTGTCCTGGAGGGAAGTCACCTTTTGCTGTTTAGACTGATACAGGTGTAAGGGAGTAACATTCTCTACCCAAAACATGTCTACCCCTTAACCCCTTGTGGGCTAAGGCCTGTGCTGTCTCCACCCAGTCTGTCCTAATCCTCAATATTTCACAACAAAGCTGCAAACTGTCTAGCATGTCTCACTACAGTGGTGCCTTAAGCGATCGTATTAGAGACAAAGGCAAATCCGATGGGCTCTATATAATTGTAAACATGAATATAGTGCAAATAGTGTAAAGAAAAAACAAAGTCACAATCATATACTTAGCCATACATGATAATAGACAGGCACAGGATATGTGGCGTTTCGGCAAACCATTGTCGAGGGGTGGTGTCCTCCCAGCAGGATTAACTATTTCTGTCCCCACAGGCCAATCATACAGTGCCACGTCATTATGCTTAATTATACTGAAGATTTGTTTTACCTGAGCGCAGCGCTGTTATGGCGCGCACGCCGCCGCACATCCCGGAACCACTGACTTCCGGGTATTGCGTCAAAGACCCGGTCAGCTGACCGGATAACATGATGCTGAATACACGGAGTCACGTGCACAATAAAAGTACAAATAAATAGAGTGCAAAAGCCAGTTTTACTTATATGTGATGATAGTGTGTGAATGGTGCAGAAGGGTGTAAAGAACTGTGCAATGTGTGGTGAGTGTGAATAGTGTGAATGGTGCAAAAAGAATAATATTAGGTGCATATACTTTATAATAAAATAAATATAATATTAGGTACATATGCCGTTAACAATTAAACCAAAATCTCAAAAATTCCCTTCTCTATCTGTCTGCCCAACTATTGAAACTTTTGTGAGATTAGTCAGTGACGATTTCAAAAAACTAGGCAAACATACTAATATGGACAACTTAACAAGAGAACATAGAATTAGTCTTCAAAAATTTAAAAACTTGGATGATGTGGTGTACAAACCAGCTGATAAGGGGGGGGGGGGGGGGCAAAGTCATCTGGCCCTGTAATCTATATGAAGCTGAGGCTTTTAAACAATTGCGTAACAGTACCTGCTACAAAAAGATGACTTTCAACCCTTTATCTTCATTTAAACAGACATTTTTGGAAATCATAAAACATGCACAAACAACGGACACTATATCTTCACAATTGGCAAAAGCATCAATTGTTGAACACCCACGGATCCAGACCCTATATCTACTACCAAAGATGCACAAGCACCTGACAAGACCGCCTGGACGACCCATCATTTCAGGTAATGGTAATCTGACAGAACAAGCTAGCAAATTTATCGATGCAAAACGCAAACCACTAGTAGACACTAATGATATGTTGAAGAAACTCGACGGATTATATATTGATGATGATACCATCCTGGTAACATGCGATATAGAGTCACTCTATACAAATATACGCCATTGCAGCAGCAAGATTCTTTTTGGAAACTAGTGACACCACAAAAGAGATGACTGAGTTTATTCTCGAACTGCTTGACTTCACACTTACTCACAATCTGTTCACTTTTAAGGGATCCCTGTACCTGCAACTCCAAGGTACAGTTATGGGGGCGGCCTGTGCACCCTCATACGCTAATTTATTCTTGGGGTTGTGGGAGAGGGACCTCTTCTTGTCAGACCGCGGGGACATCAAGACAGATCGCGTCCTCTTTTGGGCGCGGTACATCGACGATGTCCTCATGGTCTGGGGGATGAGGTCCAGCTGACCCAATTTATCTCCAAATTGAATGCCAATGATAAAAATATCCATGTTACCTATCAATGTCATCGTGACAGCATAGACTTTTTGGACACAACGGTAATCAGAGATCAATCAGGAGTCATTCATACAGACATGTACCGGAAACTGACATCTACCAATACCTATTTACATGCATCTTCTTTTCATCCCCAGAATATGATTGAAGCCGTACCCACTGTACAGTACTTGAGAGCCCGTCGGATTTGTTCATCAGATACATCATTTCAAACCCAGGCTGAGGACCTGAGGAGAGGATTTAGTGAAAGAAGCTACAGCCAACGTAGCTTAAAGAAGGCATACAAGAGAGCGAGCACCACCCCAAGAAACAAATTATTACAACCAAAGGTGAGTATAAAGCACTCACAACCAGTTCGTTTTGTCACCAACTATAACTCTCAATGGAAAAATATGGAAAAGTCTTTGGAAAAGTACTGGCCATTACTAATGACTGATCCAGTCTTAAAACAATATATATCTCCTCGGACAAGCATTACAGCAAGGAAACCGAGAAACCTAAGAGATATATTGGTGAAAAGCGAGTACATACCAAAAGCACCAAACCAAACATCTTTGGTTCAAAAGGGTTAAAAAATGGATGCTCACCATGTGGACATTGTGTTGCATGCCCGAATGTTCAAAACACTGATGTCTTTTCTGACTCTTTAGGCATCAAAGAATATGGCATACGCTCAAGGATAACGTGTGAAACGAAAGCGGTAATATATTACGCCACATGTCCATGCACGAAAATTTATATTGGGATGACATCAAGAAAATTGAAGGTACGCGTCCGGGAATATGTTAGAGACATTAGATTAGCAGCTTTTTGTACAGAGATGGAAGACCTTAAACCTGTTGCTCGTCACTTTGCCAGATACCACAACTGTGACTACTCGCTATTGAAAGTGAGGGGAATCAAGTCGGTCGATCTTGGAATCAGGAATGGCAATATTGGAAAAATCCTTGCCCAAAAAGAAAGCCGGTGGATATGGACTCTGGACACCCTACATCCAAAAGGCCTTAATGACATATTACCGTTCCCTCCATTTCTCTGACTGTTTCGTCCTTTTCAGTAGGTACCGTATTTATCGGCGTATAACACGCACTTTTTAGGCTAAAATTTTTAGCCTAAAGTCTGTGTGCGTGTTATACGCCGATACACCCCCAGGAAAGGCAGGGGGAGAGAGGCCGTCGCTGCCCGCTTCTCTCCCCCTGCCTTTCCTGGGGTCTAGAGCGCTGCTGTCGGCCCTTTTCACCCCCTGGTTATCGGCGCAGCTGCCCGTTCTGTCCCCCTGACTATCGGTGCCGGCGCCGATAGCCAGGGAGAGAGAAGCGGCGCCGACAGCCAGGGGGAGAGAAGGGGCAGCGGCACCCATTGCCGGCGCCGCTGCCCCATTGCCTCCCCCCATCCCCGGTGGCATAATTACCTGAGTCGGGTCCGCGCTGCTCCAGGCCTCCGTCGTGCGTCCCCGGCGTCATTGCTATGCGCTGAACGGCGCGGCGCATGACGTCAGAGCGCCGCGCCGTGCATAGCAACGACGCTGGGGACGCACGACGGAGGCCTGGAGCAGCGCGGACCCGACTCAGGTAATTATGCCACCGGGGATGGGTGGAGGCAACGGGGCAGCGGCGCCGGCAATGGGTGCACCTGCCCCTTCTCTCCCCCTGGCTGTCGGCGCCGCTTCTCTCCCCCTGGCTATCGGTGCCAGCACCGATAGTCAGGGGGACAGAACGGGCAGCGGCGCCGATAACCAGGGGGTGAAAAGGGCCGACAGCAGCGCTCTAGACCCCAGGAAAGGCAGGGGGAGAGAAGCGGGCAGCGACGGCCTCTCTCCCCCTGCCTTTCCTGGGGGTATATCGGGGTATACACGCGCACACACGCACCCTCATTTTATCATGGATATTTGGGTAAAAAACTTTTTTTACCCAAATATCCTTGGTAAAATGAGGGTGCGTGTTATAGGCCGGTGCGTGGTATACCCCGATAAATACGGTAAATCTGTTTTTAAAGTGTTTTTAAGTTTTTTTTTTTTTATGATGTCTCACGTCTTTATTTTTTCTTTGTTCCCACAGAAGCATATATGCCATCTGATCCATCATGCGGTGCCCAATTACCTCCACAATCGATAAAGTGTCATCCAGTCTTCATTATTTACAGTTGCTGAAGTGCAATCCATCTACTGTCATCCTTTTCGGTCTCACTCACTACAACATTTTCACTTCATCACAACCAATTTTTATACATAGTATCAATAGTGGTTCCAGTCTCCTATCATTTATGACATAATCAACACTATACTTGGTCATATTCCACTAGTATCATATATCCCTTACACATAACTTGCATATAGGGATATAGGGGGAGATTTATCAAAACCTGTGTAGAGGAAGAGTAGTGCAGTTGCCCATAGCAACCAATCAGATCGCTTCTTTCATTTTTCACAGGCCTCTTTAACCCCTTAAGGACCAAGGGCGTACAGGTACGCCTTTGCTCCCTGGTACTTAAGGACCAAGGGCGTACCTGTACGCCCGTGGGAATTTCGGTCCCTGCAGCGCGCCGGGCGGGGACCGGACCGGGGTGACTGCTGATATCAATCAGCAGGCACCCCGCGCCAATGCCCAGGGGGGTTATCAGACCCCCCCATGTAGGCGATCGCCGAAAATCGCAAGTGAATTCACACTTGCGATTTTCGGCGATTCCGGTGATGCGGGTCACGTGTGACCCGCTGACCCGGAGATACAAGGTGATCGGGGGTGTAGGATACACCCCCTATCACCCTCTGTATCTATGGGGAGGTGGCGATGTCGTCACCCCCCCAGGATCGCTGCTATTGGCCGGACGATCGTCCGGCCAATAGCAGCCGGCAGGGGAGGGGTTAACGGCCCCTTCTCGCGACTCTGCTTGCTCCCTGAGTTCATTCAGCGGCCAGAGCTGCGAGAAGGAGCCAGGGACCCCCCCTCCGTGAAGATCGGAGCCCCTCACAGAGGAAGACCCCCCTTAGAGCAGGGAGAGAGTACAGCCCCAGGGACAGGTAGGGTTAACCAGTAAAAAAAAAGTAAAAAGTAAAGTAAAAAAAAGTGTAAAAAAAAAGTTAAAATTTTTTTTCCCCCCCTGACCCCCTAATAGGACCTAAAGGGTCCGCAACAATTTTTTTTAGTGTGACCCGGGCCCTATTAGGGATTCAGGGCGCTGCATTTGGCCATTTTTTTTTTTTTTGCTGCAGCGCTTTTTTCCCCCCCATACAGTTAGTTACACCAATCACACACACTACATACTCACCTCCCCCCCCACACACACACCCGCCACCAACCCCCCCCCCCCCCCCACCACCACCACCACCACCACCACCGTAGAAAAAAGGCGATGGCTCGCCAGGCATTTTCGGCAGCGGAGGCATATGCTTTTCTTGCCTCCGACTCCGAATCTGTCAGTGAGGACGATGAAGATCCAACATTCCTGTGTTCTTCATCGTCCTCCTCATCATCTAGTACTGATGATGAGTCACCTATACGGCGGCGGAGACGCCGCCAGGCGAGGCCACGCACCCCCCATGATAGTGGCCCAGTGGCCGGCACTAGTGCGAGTGGTGATGCTGCTCGTACTAGGAGTCCGACCCCCCAGACAAGTTTACCAGAGCCCCCTTCCGGTGAACCTGTCTGGAGACCCCCAGAGGGTTATCAGCCACGGGTTCCGGAGTTTGTTGGTGACTCCGGAATCCGGATTGACAATTCTGGATTCACTGAAATTGACTATTTCAGTTATTTTTTCAGTGACAGTTTTGTCAATCTAATGGTGGAGCAGACGAATCTGTACGCCAGGCAGTTCATCGCCCACCACCCTGATTCTGTTTTGGCCAGGCCCAATGAATGGTACGCCATTGATGCAGCAGAGATGAGGACATTTTGGGGCCTCTTGCTGCATATGGGCCTGGTCAAAAAACCAAGTGTCAGACAGTACTGGAGCGGGGACATCTTCTACCAGACCCCGCTTTACAGTATGGTCATGGCACGGAGGCGGTACGAGGCGATTCGGAAATGCTTGCATTATGCAGATAATGCGGCATGTCCGCCCCGAGGTGATCCCGCCCATGACCGGCTTTACAAAGTGAGGCCGGTCATCGATCACTTTGGGGCCAAATTTTTGGAGGCCTATGTACCGCTCAGGGACCTCTCTGTTGATGAGTCTCTTATCAGTTTTAAGGGGAGACTCATCTTCCGCCAGTATATTCCCTCGAAGCGGGCGCGGTATGGCGTGAAGCTCTATAAACTTTGTGAGAGTACCTCCGGGTACACTCTCAAGTTTAGAGTGTATGAGGGACGAGATTCCCGTATTGAACCCCCAGATTGTTCCCCCACTCTGGGTGTTAGCGGGAAAATCGTTTGGGAGCTTGTGCACCCTTTGCTGGATAAGGGTTACCATGTGTACGTGGACAACTTTTATACCAGCATCCCTCTCTTCACATCCCTCGCCGCCAGATCCACGTCCGCTTGTGGGACCGTGCGGAAGAACCAGAGAGGCCTCCCTATAAATTTTCTGCAGACACCTATGCCCAAGGGTGAGTCCCGTGCCCTTACCCATGAAAACCTGTTGTTGGTCAGGTATAAGGATAAGAGGGATGTCCTTATGCTGACCACTATTCATGGTAACGGCAGCTCACCTGTCCCTGTGCGAGGTACCACAACACCGGTCCTCAAGCCCGATTGTATTCTGGACTACAATCGGTATATGGGGGGAGTTGATCTTTCTGATCAAGTCCTCAAGCCATACATGGCCATGCGCAAAACACGGGTATGGTACAAAAAAGTTGCGGTCTACATGGTACAGGTTGCCATGTACAACTCTTTTGTACTGTCCCAGTACGCTGGCAACACAGGGACATTCCTCCAGTTCCAAGAAGAAGTCCTAAAGGTCCTGATCTTTGGCGACCGGGAAAGAGCAGGCCGGACTTCCCAAGGAACTGGAGTTATAGGTGCCAGGATCGTCCCAGGCCAACACTTTCCAGGTGAAGTCCCCCATACTGGAAAGAAGGGACGATCCCAGAAAAAATGCAGAGTGTGTAACAGGAGGGGGATTCGGAAAGACACCACCACTCAGTGTGACACTTGCCCCGATCATCCGGGCCTCTGCATTAAAAACTGCTTCAGGGAGTATCACACTTCCATGGAGTACTAAATTTTCCCTTTTCATTTTAATTTTCCATAATTTGACCCCAATGTACCATGTCCAGAGTACATTCCAAATTTTAACACCATAAAACCACTAAATTGCCCCAAAAAACTCATCTAAAAAAAAAAAAAAAACTGATGAGACCTCTGGGGGTATTTTTTTCTCTGGGTCATGGGTTACTGAGTCACTATCATCGGGGACTTTTTTTGTTGCCTCAAATGTGCAGCGCTCTCTCTCCACCTGAGCGGGGTGCGCATTTGAGGCAACAGGTTAGGGACGGCCACACACGTCACATTCCCAGAATGATGATTCAGAGCATAGGGTTTGGGGTGGGCATATTTTTTAGTTTTGGCTATGCTCTGGGTCATCATTCTGGGATCAAAACCTGTTTTATAATTTTATGTCCCACTGTACCCCATTTTAGTTATTTAGTGTACCCCAGTTATTTACCCCATGTAATGCCCCTTGAGGGGGGGTCCCACTGTTCTGGCTCCTTAGGCCGCAACGCAGAAGCTCAAGGCCCCTGAATGCGACCTGCTCCTCTCAGACCAGTGTGCAAGCTGTTTACACCCAGACTTGAGGTATGTCCTTACTCCAAAGAAATGTATTTACAAACTTACGGTGACATTTTCTCCTTTTACCACTTGTGAAAATGAAAAATTTGGTGTAACCCCAGCATTTTAGTGTAAAAAAATCCAATTTTTCATTTTCACATCCCACTTCATGAATATTTATCAAACACCTGTGGGGTGTGAAGACTCACTGTACCCCTTGTTATGTTTCTTGAGGGATGTAGTTTCCGAAATAGTATGCCATGTGTTTTTTTTTGCTGTCCTGGCACCATAGGGGCTTCCTAAATGTGACATGCGCCCCGAGCAAAATTTGCTCTCAAAAAGCCAAATATGACTCCTTCTCTTCTGAGCATTGTAGCTCGCCCGTAGTGCACTTCAGGTCAACTTATGGGGTACCTCCATACTCAGAAGAGATGGGGTTACAAATTTTGGGGGGTATTTTCTGCTATTAACCCTTGCAAAAATGTGAAATTTGGGGGGAAACACACATTTTAGTGAAAAAATTATATCTTTTTTTTACATATGCAAAAGTTGTGAAACCCCTGTGGGGTATTAAGGCTCACTTTATTCCTTGTTACTTTCCTCAAGGGGTCTAGTTTCCAAAATGGTATGCCATGTGTTTTTTTTTGTTGTTCTGGCACCATAGGGGCTTCCTAAATGCAACATGCCCCCCGAGCAAAATTTGCTCTCAAAAAGCCAAATATGACTCCTTCTCTTCTGAGCATTGTAGCTCGCCCGTAGTGCACTTCAGGTCAACTTATGGGGTACCTCCATACTCAGAAGAGATGGGGTTACAAATTTTGGGGGGTATTTTCTGCTATTAACCCTTGCAAAAATGTGAAATTTGGGGGGAAACACACATTTTAGTGAAAAAATTATATATTTTTTTTACATATGCAAAAGTCGTGAAACACCTGTGGGGTATTAAGGCTCACTTTATTCCTTGTTACGTTCCTCAAGGGGTCTAGTTTCCAAAATGGTATGCCATGTGTTTTTTTTTTGCTGTTCTGGCACCATAGGGGCTTCCTAAATGCAACATGCCCCCCAAAAACCATTTCAGAAAAACGTACTCTCCAAAATCCCCTTGTCGCTCCTTCCCTTCTGAGCCCTCTACTGCGCCTGGCGAACAATTTACATAGACATATGAGGTATGTGCTTACTCGAGAGAAATTGGGCTACAAATAGAAGTATAAATTTTCTCCTTTTACCCCTTGTAAAAATTCAAAAATTGGGTCTACAAGAACATGCAAGTGTAAAAAATTAAGATTGTGAATTTTCTTCTTCACTTTGCTGCTATTCCTGTGAAACACCTAAAGGGTTAACACACTTACTGAATGTCATTTTGAATACTTTGGGGGGTGTAGTTTTTATAATGGGGTCATTTATGGGGTATTTCTAATATGAAGACCCTTCAAATCCACTTCAAACCTGAACTGGTCCCTGAAAAATAGTGAGTTTGAAAATTTTGTGAAAAATTTAAAAATTGCTGCTGAACTTTGAAGCCCTCTGGTGTCTTCCAAAAGTAAAAACTCATCAATTTTATGATGCAAACATAAAGTAGACATATTGGAAATGTGAAAAAAAAATTTTTTAATTTGGAATATCCATTTTCCTTACAAGCAGAGAGCTTCAAAGTTAGAAAAAAGCTAAATTTTCAATTTTTTCATCAAATTTTGGGATTTTTCACCAAAAAAGGATGCAAGTTACCACAAAAATTTACCACCATGTTAAAGTAGAATATGTCACGAAAAAACAATCTCAGAATCAGAATGATAACTAAAAGCATTCCAGAGTTATTAATGTTTAAAGGGACAGTGGTCAGATGTGCAAAAAACGCTCTGGTCCTAAGGTGTAAAATGGCCTGGTCCTTAAGGGGTTAAAAATGAAAGAAGTGATCTGATTGGTTGCCATGGGCAACTGTACCACTCTTCCTCTGCACAGGTTTTTATAAATCTCCCCCATATTCCTTATATATAGTAGCCATGTTATATTCATTGACTTTATTTTTCATTCTATCACCAACTTTGTTATTTTTAAATTAAGCACCAAGCATATGTACCTAATATTATATTCATTATTTTTATTTCATTATAAAGTATATGTACCTAATATTATAATTTTTGCGCCATTTATCACAGCCTTCCTGCATGCATCACTTTTATTACACTATTCACACTCACCACACATTGCACAGTTCTTTACACCCTTCTGCACCATTCACACACTATCATCACATATAAGTAAAGCTGACTTTTGCACGCTATTTATTTGTGCTTTTATTGCGCACGCGCTGTAAGAGCCGGCTCCGGGGGTAATTAACTTTGCTTCAGCGAAGTATTGACCTCAGCGCAGTGCGCCAGCTCCTGGCCTACGTGTCTCCGTGTATGCAGCGTCATGTGATCCGTTCAGCTGACCGGGTCTCTGACGCAATACTCTAAAGTTATTGGTGCCGGGATGTGCGGCGGCCTGCGCGCCATAACAGTGCTGCGCTCTGGTAAAACGAATCTTCAATATAATTAAGCATAATGACTTGGCACTGTATGATTGGCCTGTGGGGACATAACTAGTTAATCCTGCTGGGAGGACACCACCCCTCGACAAAGGTTTGCCGAAACGCGGCGTTGGATGTTGGTGATGTCGCTCCGGTATCCTGTGCCTGTCTATTATCATGTATGGCTAAGTACATGATTGTGACTTTGCTTTTTCTTTACACTATTTGCACTATATTCATGTTTACAATTATCTGCTGCTATGAGTATGCTGTATGCTAGCCTTGTTTTATACCATGCACTAAGGCACTTTTTTATGATACCTGAGTGACACCTTTGTTTGATTTTCATTCCTCCCCCCGGGTGGATATTCTCCTATTTTGATGTAACTATATGTCAATATCAATAAAAATTGTGTATTATTTCTTATAAAATGACAAGTGACTCCATTTTTTTTTATTTGTGTGCTAGTCGAGAGACAGACTGGTATCTGACCTCAAAGATAGTGGTGTCTCAGGAAACCCAAGGAAACATAAGTGAGTTAGTAGATCTTTGCATATCTTACCAAGGCACACCCAGTGAAGACCCCTGAAGTATGCACATATATATATATATATATATATATATATATATATATATATATATATATATTGGACATTTGGTACTCCATAACTACAGTCTACAGCCAAGCCATCCGATAAGGTTCTAGTCAGGGCTCTGGCTGGGCCACTCAGGAATATTCACAGAGTTGTGTCTAAGCCACTCTTGTGTTGTCTTGGTTGTGTACTTAGGGTCATTGTTGGACGGTGAAACTTTGGCTGAGTCTGAGGTCCAGAACCCTGTGGATCAGGTTCATGTTAACAATATCTCTGTAATGTCACAGCATAATGCTGCCACCACCATGCTTCACTGTAGGGATGCTATTGGGAGGCGATGAGCAGTGCTTAGTTTCCTCCAGACATCATGCTTAGAATTGAGGCTAGAAAGTTGAATTTTGGTTTCAACAAATGACAGAATCTTGTTTCTCCTTTAGATGCTTAATTCTCCAGGCATCTTTCATGTTTCTTTTACTGAGGAGAGGCTTCTTTTTAGTCATTTTTACCATAAAGCCAAATTGGTGGATTGCTGCAGTGATGGCTGACCTTCTGGAAGTTTCTCCCATCTGTACACAGGATCATTGGAGCTCAGCCAGAGTGACCGTTAGGTTCTCTTACCAAGGACCTTCTCCACCAATTACTTTCCTTTTTAATAAATTCTGTTTTCACATTGTCATTATTGAGCAGATTGATGTGAAAAACTAGATTTTTTTTTATTTTAGCACAAGGCTGCGACATAAGAAACTTTCTGATTACATTGTATAAAGGTAGGTTACCTTACAGGAGATCTCATGCATCACACTAAGGCTCAGCAATGTCTTGTCTCAGCTGGCAATAGGCTGAGCGACAGTGTGATGCATTGGGCCCCAGCATTGGTCGTGCCCCATTTGTTGTTTTACATTCTGGCAGCCCGGGCACAATAGCAGAAAATAATTCTGCATGAGATATCTCCTTTAGCTGGCTGAGCTCCCCTGCCTCATATATATTTACTCTCCGACCCGCATCCGACTATTCAAATTCTTCACTCTGCAGGGGGGTAACTCAAGGCTGCTACAGAACGCTGGCTCCATATTCATTAGGGGGCTTTTATAGAGGAGCGGGCAAGTGGCTTTATCAATGCCTCGAGGGGTTAAGGAACAAGCCCAGTGTATTGAATGGTATTATTTGCATATCAATAAAACTGATACAGATAAATGGCGCGCCAGGATGCCACATTAAAGGTACCATCACTATTAGTATCTAACGGCAGGTTCGGATGCTCTAAATTATATATATATATATATATATATATATATATATATATATATATATATATTTGTTTATTTGTACCCCATACACAATAGTGCTCGTCCTTCAAAAACAAACGAACAAGCGCTCATGTGGTTACATTGATGGAAAAATGTATGTTATGGCTCTCAGTACGCAGTGATGTACTGTTACCTCATGGGGCAAAATGGCTGTGGTGCCAACTGCCACGGCTTCAGTTCTCTCAGTGGGTGTATGTATATATATATATATATATATATATATATATATGGGTGGGAATCATTTGCTGGGGCAGATTTTGGGTGCATGAGCCACCCAATTTTACATAAGTTAAGAAGGGCGTATTCATTTACGCAGGCGCACCAGTGAAGAAATGGCAGCCAGGCTGGGCAACATACAGTGACCCCCCAACCTACGATGGCCCCGACATATGATAATTTCAACATACGATGGCCTCTCAGAGACCATCGCATGTTGAAGGCAGCATCAACATACAATGCTTTTGTATGTCGGGGCCATCGCATAAACGGTTATCCGGCAGCGCAGACTGCTTCAGCTGCCACCGGATAGCCGTTTACGGTGCCCCGTGTGGTCCGCTGACGATCACTTACCTATCCTCTGGGCTCCGGCGCGTCCTCTTCGGGATCCCCTGCATCGTCGGCGCTCTCCATCGTCGTCATCACG
Source organism: Hyla sarda (assembly GCF_029499605.1). Taxonomy (NCBI): domain Eukaryota; kingdom Metazoa; phylum Chordata; class Amphibia; order Anura; family Hylidae; genus Hyla; species Hyla sarda. The sequence goes on from NC_079197.1 coordinate 125,422,493, forward strand.
TCGCTGCGCACGCCATCCCGTCATCCAATAGGAGCGGCGTGCATAGCGATGTGATGGCGGCGACGGAGAGAGAGGATGCTGGGGAAGCAGAGGCCTTGCCAGAGCGTCGGGGACGTGGTGACAGCGATGGAAGGCGACATCCAGGGCAGCGGTGACGGTCCGGAGCGGCGGGGACACGTGAGTATAGGACAGTGGTCTACAACCTGCAGATCTCCAGATGTTGCAAAACTACAACTCCCAGCATGCCCGGACAGCCGTTGGCTGTCCGGGCATGCTGGGTGTTGTAGTTTTGCAACATCTGGAGGTCCGCAGGTTGTAGACCACTGTCCTATACTTTACATTGCACGGATCCCTCAACATGCGATGGTTTCAACAAACGATGGTCCATTTGGAACGGATTACCATCGTATGTTGAGGGACCACTGTATTTTTTTTTACCATCTTTCCACTCCTCCTCCAAAACCTCTGGAGGAGAAAAGTTGACCAGTTGCCCATAGCAACCAATCAGATCGCTTCTTTCATTTTGCAAAGGCCTTGTTAAAAAGGAAAGAAGCTATCTGATTGGTTGCTATGGGCAACTGGGCAGGTTTTCCTCTGGACAGGTTTTGATAAATCTCCTCCAATGTGCCCACCATGGCCCAGAAAAGTGGCACCGGGTGCCACAATTGCAATGCTGCCATACCAACCGGTGATACACAACTATTGATATTTTTGTGTTTTTAGCATCTTTTTTTTTTATAATGTAAAGTGCCCAATTTGGTGCCAATTTGCTTTTCCAGATGCACTTTGGGCATGGCAGAAGATTCCAGTCAGCGTTTGCTACACTAACATGTAGTTCTCCTGCTGTTGCAAAACTACAACTCCCATCATGCCCTGACAGCCTTCGGCTGTCAGGGCTTGATGGGAGTTGTAGTTTTGCAAAGTCACATCTTAGGGAAGACTGTTGTTCTAAGGGAATCAACCCAGTTCCGGAACACAAGGGGTGAAGACAATCTCAGACTTCTCCCTAGCAACAGCAGCAGCAACAGCCGCTGTACGTGATCCCCTCCGGCGCATGCGCGGCCCCGGGCGGACAGCGCGAGAGAGCGGCAACACCGGGGAAAGGAAAGATGGCGGACGGCAGCGGTAAACTGAAGGGACTGCGGGAACAGATGGGTAAGAGGCTGCACCCCTACTCTGGAGGGCATGGGGGGAGGCTGCCTGTGGGGCTGAGGACGGAGATATGGCGGCGGGAGGAAAGGGTGGGCTGGTGTGTCTGGGAGGACGTGGCCTGTCATGGAGGAAGAGCTCAGGAGGGGCTGCTCTGGCCTGTTACCCGGGGGTCCTGTGAGGAAATGGGGGGACGGGTCACACCCAACCCTGAGCCCCCTGCCTCTTATCTCTTCCCTGAGTCACTAGAACTGATTGGAGCATCATGTCCCCGCCTGCTGCTGTGCAACTGGTGGCTTCACAGATGTTGTGGAACTACACATCCCAGCATGCCCTCTGGCAGCAGTGCATGACACCCCAGCGTGCATGGTGCAGTCATGCTGCAGCTTTTGTAGTATTGGAGACTGTACATGTCATGGTGACGGTTCAGTATACGTAACGCGCTGTGTAGAGGTTGGCATCCTGATGGTTGTGATAATGGTGACCCCTGGCATGTTGTGGGCAGAGATCAGTGCCTGGCGGTGGGCAGAGATCAGTGCCTGGCGGTGGGCAGAGATCAGTGCCTGGCGGTGGGCAGAGATCAGTGCCTGGCGGTGGGCAGAGATCAGTGCCTGGCGGTGGGCAGAGATCAGTGCCTGGCGGTGGGCAGAGATCAGTGCCTGGCGGTGGGCAGAGATCAGTGCCTGGCGGTGGGCAGAGATCAGTGCCTGGCGGTGGGCAGAGATCAGTGCCTGGCGGTGGGCAGAGATCAGTGCCTGGCGGTGGGCAGAGATCCGCGCCTGGCGGTGGGCAGAGATCCGCGCCTGGCGGTGGGCAGAGATCCGCGCCTGGCGGTGGGCAGAGATCCGCGCCTGGCGGTGGGCAGAGATCAGCGGCTGGCGGTGGGCAGAGATCAGCGGCTGGCGATGTGAGCAGATCTTAAAGCAATCCTATGGACCACGCCAGGATTTGTTAACGTGCAGAAGTGTTCGGGCGTGTTCACACCTAAAACTTTGCAACTTTTTTTTAATAAATTGACAGAATAGTATATTGCTCAATATCTGCACTGGATCTGTTGAGTTCTAAGTGTATGTTTACACCAGCAAAAAAACAGCCCTGAAGCTCCCTATGATGTCAATGGGGACGTCTGAGCGTAACTGCGGGAAAAAAGAGGTGACATGTCACTTATTAAAGTCAAAGGAAGAGGTTTTTTTTTTTTTTTTTTTTGGATAAAGTGACGCCAATGGTTTTTGATATGGAAATTGTTGCATTGAAAACATATCTAAAGAGAAATGTCACCAGATCGTGTCTGCAGTACCTGGAAAAAATCCTTGTGTCTGGCAGTGTGAGGAGTCACTGAGGCGTGGCCAGGGCACTGATGTTCCCTGGCCACGCCTCTGTGACTCTTAACACAGACACAGAAAAGGATTTTTTTTCCATGTATTGCAGCCATGGAGCTACAAAGTAAATGAACCATTAGTGTAAGAGCTGTCATCACTATGAAACTGCCTTAGGGCGCGTTCACACAGCCGTCCGTCCCCATTTTTTGTTCCCCCTTTTTCTTCTCCCCATTTAGGTTCCTTTGATGCTGCTTGTAAATGCTTACAAATGGTTGTAAAATAATCCCATTGATGTCAATGGGATCTTTTTTTTTTTTTTTTTTACAATCCTTTTATAGGAAGGGAGCAGGTGGAGGGCATACAGGTACGCCCTCTGTCCCCAACAGGGTTTACACTCACCGGTATTGTGGTATATGAAATATTCATATCATAAAAAATAAAAAATAAACGGTACTATTGGGTATGAATTGGTATACCGTCCAGCGCACACAGTGCATCTGTAGCGGATTTGATTCTGCATATTTCAGCGGCAACAAAATCTATGGTACCTTATATTCGCAGTTTATTTTATTAAATTTGGTGATCGCTACGGGAGTGATTGCCATTATTGAAATAAAGAACACACTAAGGGTAGAGTCACACGTACCGTATTTTGCTGCGTATTTGCTGCTGCATATTTTCCTACCCGTTGAAGTCAATAGGTAGCAAAATCAGCTGCGTATTTTGCTACCCATTGACTTCAATGGGTAGGAAAAAACGCAGCAGCCAATATGCAGCACATGTGACCCTAACAGCGGATGAGGTTTCGAATATACGCGAAAATTGGTAGCATCAAATTTGCTACTGAACAAAGAAGGTGGTATGTCATGCTGCTAGGCCAATTCTGTGCAGAAATTCTGCATGAAAATTCAGCAAAAATGAATTGCCCATTCACTTCAATGGGATTCTGCTGTGTGAATGGGACAGCGGAATTCCATTGAAGTATTGGCTATAAATTCATGCAGAATTCCATGCAGAAATTCTAGCGTGTGAACATAGCCTTACAGCTCTTTGTAGAGTAGTCACAATTTTTCCACACCCCTGAAAGAACAATAACTAGCTCCACCAGCGCAAAATAACTTATCCCCTATCCGAAGGATAGGGGATAAGTTATAGATCGCGGGGGGTCCGAGTGCTGGGGCCCCCCAGGATCTCCTGGACGGGGCCGCGGCAGTCTGCCAGAAGTGAAGTTTCGTCCCCAGCATAAAACCGCGACAGACACTACCCCTCCATGTATCTCTATGGGATTCATGGAGGGGGCGTGTCTGCCTCCGCGTCATGTGGGGACGGAATGCCCCCTTTCCTGTATATTGCTGTGGCCCCATACCGAAGATCGCGGGGGGCCCCAGCGCTCGGACCCCCGCGATCTATAACTTATCCCCTATCCTATCCAATCACAGCTCAGCTTTAATTTCTCAGGTTTCATTGGTAAAATGAAATTCGAGCTGTGATTGGTTGCTATTGGGCAAAGCAGATACATTTTTGTGTTATTCAGATTGATAAATTTGGAACATGGCCCCTATATTGTATTCCAGCTTTCCCAGATATATGTAAATCCAGGGCCTGCATTTCTAGTGGCTTCTTTTGTTATACTGTGTGTATGATTTGTTATACTGTGTGTATGATTTGTGATACTGTGTGTATGATTTGGGATACTGTGTGTATGACTTGGGATACTGTGTGTATGATTTGGGGTACTGTGTGTATGATTTGTGGTACTGTGTGTATGATTTGTGGTACTGTGTGTATGATTTGTGATACTGTGTGTATGATTTGTGGTACTGTGTGTATGATTTGTGGTACTGTGTGTATGATTTGTTGTACTGTGTGTATGATTTGTGGTACTGTGTGTATGATTTGTGGTACTGTGTGTATGATTTGTTGTACTGTGTGTATGATTTGTGGTACTGTGTGTATGATTTGTGGTACTGTGTGTATGATTTGTGGTACTGTGTGTATGATTTGTGGTACTGTGTGTATGATTTGTGGTACTGTGTGTATGATTTGGGATACTGTGTGTATGATTTGTTACACTGTGTAGGGCTGTCCGGGGTGTGCTCCTGGCTAGGGACAGTCATATGAGTGCACACAAGGGACCTCTGACGTCTCTGCAGCTTCCTCCTGTAACTGGGAACCCGTGTTCTGCATACTGCAATGGCAACTTCCTTTCCATCACTGTGTGGAGCACAAAAGTGACTGTCATCATATTTCCGAGGCTTTTATGGGTTTCCTATGGCATGCATTAACAGCATTGACTGCTCCAGCACTTCCTCCGTGGTAGTTCATGTGACAGCCTTTCTAAGCTCAATGTATTGTTTAGGACACTTGGTAAAATATTAGCATGTTGCTCTAGAACAGCTGTTAGATAATATTGTGCTATAAATGTCATAACAAATTAGTCAGAACAAAAGCTTCTATTACTTATAGACAATTACAGCTAAGGCTGTATGCACACTGGCGTCACAGCTTCTTTTATTACAGGAGCTATGACATGACTTAAAGTGGGTCCACCGGTTTTCTTTCAGCAGTGTATTCAGACATCTGTGGATTCACTCTCTTACTTTGCCCCACATTCAAGAACCTTTTTATACCCACTGTGATCGTGAGTTCTAAGCCTGTGAAGTGTGTGCCTCACCGGGCGCCAAATTTGACTCATTCACTCCTATATAGTTTATTGGGAATGAGACAGCTTGTGTGTGAGCAACGCACTTTATCTGGCTGTATCTTCCTATCACAGAAGGACACCGGGACCGAGACCTGGTGCGATCGAAACTTTTGACATGCCTGAGCAACATGTCAAAAATTGTTAAAAATGGCAACAATGCTTTAAAGAGAATCTATCATCAGTATTGTCTGCATTAAAGGGATACTCCGCTGCTCAGCATTTGGAGCAAACTGGAGCCAGCGCCGGGAGCTCGTGACATCATAGCCCCGCCCCCTCATGACATACGTCCCGCCCCCTCAGTGCAAGTCTATGGGAGACAGCCGTCACGCCCCCTCCCATAGCCATGCAATGAGGGGCGAGGCATGACATCATGGGGGCGGGGCTATGATGTCACAAGCTCCCGGCTCCAGCGTTCGGAACAGTTTGTTCCACACGTTGAGCAGCGGAGTACCCCTTTTAACCTGTTCCTATAGGCTTGTAGTGCAGGTGACACTGATAAAAATCATACATACGTGTGCTCGGGCCCAGCTCCACATTTGCATATACAGAAGAAAAGGGATTAGTGAGGAATGGTAAGTATGATTATAAGTGTCATCTGCACAACAAGCCTATACCAACCCTTGAATCCCAGTACTTAAAGGGCTACTCCACCCCTAGACATCTTATCCCCTATCCAAAGGATCTTATCCCATATCCAAGGGATCCCGGCTGCGGCACACCTGACATCCGGTGCATGGAGCAAACTTCGCTTCATGCCAGATGACTGGCGATGCGGGGTGGAGGCTCGTAACGTCACGGCCATGCCCCCTCAATGCAGGTCTATGGGAGGGAGCATGACAGCCTTCACACCCTCTCTTATAGACTTGCATTGAGGGGGCGTGGCCGTGATGTCACAAGCTTCCGCCGGTGCACCCGACTTTCTAAACAAATGCTGGGAGCAGCAGGGAGATCACGGTGTCCCCAGCGGCAGCACCCCCACGATCAGACATCTTATCCCCTATTCAGAGGAATGTCTAGGGGCGGTGTACCCCTTTTAAGGACCAAGGGCATACATGTATGCTCTGGTCCCATTACCAGGGTTTGAAGCTGAGAACGCTTTAAACCCTGTGGGTCCCGACTGACGGCATGCCCCGCTCCCTTAACTTGTTGGGGACGGAGGACGTATAGATACACCCTCGCGTCGCGTCACTTAAGGACGGAGGGCGTACCTGCATATCCGATCACCGCCGCTCACTGGGCGGTGATCGGAACGGGATGCCTGCTGAAATCATTCAGCAGGCATCCGTGCCAATGCCCAGGGGGGTCCTGAGAACTCCCCCCTTCATTTCGGCGATTCTGGGTCATACGGGTCTTCGGCGACTCGGAAAATAAGGGGGATCGGGGTTGTCCAAGACACCCACGATCCCCCTGAAAGCATAGGAGTGCCACCCCTCCTATCCCTGCTATTGGTAGTTCAGAAGCGACAACCAATAGCAGAACAGGGGCGGGGGGGGGGGGGGGTTTAACGTTCGGTATAAGGCATACACGCCCCTTTAAAAATGTTTTCCTCCACTGGAAAAATAATTTTTTAAATTAACTGGTGCCAGGAATTTAAACAGATTTGTAAATTACTTTGATTTAAAAATCTTAATCCTTCCAATACTTAGCTGCTGTATGCTCCACATAAAGTTCTTTTCTTTTTGAATTTCATTCTGCCTGACCACAGTGCTCTCTGCTGACACCTCTGTCCATTTTAGGAACTGTCCAGAGTAGGAGCAAATCCCCATAGAAAACCTATCCTATTCGGGACAGGTCCTAAAATGTGGTCAGGCACTTTTTAGGCTAAAATTTTTAGCCTAAAGTCTACCTGCGTGTTATACGCCGATAAGCCGCTGCAGTTCAATGATTTAAAGCGGGCACTTTAAATCAATGAACTGCAGCGGCTTTGCAGGTGCAGAGACCGCCAGCGCTGCTGGCTTCTCTGCTCCTGCCGGCCCTTCTCTTCCCCCTGGCTATCGGCGCCGCTGCCCGTTCTCTCCCCCTGACTATCGGTGCCGGCACCCCATTGCCGGCACCGATAGCCAGGGGGAGAGAAGCGGCGCCGGCAGTGGCGCCGACAGCCAGGGGGAGAGAAGGGGCAGCGGCACCCATTGCCGGCGCCGCTGCCCCTTTGCCTCCCCCCATACCCGGTTGCATAATTACCTGTTACCGGGGTCGGGTCCGCGCTGCTTCAGGCCTTCGGTGTGCATCCCCTGCGTCGTTGCTATGCGCTGCGTGGCGCAAAGACGTCACTCGTCATTGCGCCGTGCAGTGCATAGCAACGACGCATGGGATGCACACCGGAGGCCTGAAGCAGCATGGACCCGACCCCGGCAACAGGTAATTATGCAACCGGGGATGGGGGGAGGCAGCAGCGCCGGCAATGGGTGCCACTGCCCCTTCTCTCCCCCTGGCTATCGGCGCCGGTAATGGGGTTCCGGCAATGATAGTCAGGGGGAGAGAACGGGCAGCGGCATCGATAGCCAGCGGGAGAGAAGCGGCGGCAGTAGGGCTCTAGACCCCAGGAAAGGCAGGGGCAGAGAAGCGGGCAGCGACTGCCTCTCTCCCGCTGCCTTTCCTGGGGGTGTATCGGGGTACACACACGCGCACCCTCATTTTACCATGGATATTAGGGTAAAAAACTTTTTTTACCCAAATATCCTTGGTAAAATGAGGGTGCGTGTTATAGGCCGTTGCGTGGTATACCCCGATAAATACGGTATATTAAAAAAAATGAATCTTTCCAGTACTTATCAGCTGCTGTTATGATCCACAGGAAGTTCTTTTCTTTTTGAATTTCCTCTCTGCCTGACCACATTTTAGGACCTGTCCCGAATAGGATAGGTTTTCTATGGGGATTTGCTCCTACTCTGGACAGTTCCTAAAATGGACAGAGGTGTCAGCAGAGAGCATTGTGGTCAGGCAGAATGAAATTCAAAAAGAAAAGAACTTTATGTGGAGCATACAGCAGCTAAGTATTGGAAGGATTAAGATTTTTAAATCAAAGTAATTTACAAATCTGTTTAACTTCCTGGCACCAGTTGATTTAAAAAAAATTTTTTTTCTGTGAAGTACCCCTTTAACCCTTTAAGGACTGAGCCCTTTTTCGCAATTCTGACCACCATCGCTTTACGAATTAATAGCGCGAAAACGCTTTTACCGAATATTCTGATTCTGAGATTGCTTTTTCGGGACATATTCTACTTTATTTTGGTGGTAAATTTTCGGCGTTACTTGCATCCTTTTTTGGTGAAAAATCCCAAAATTTCATGAAAATGAAAGCTCTCTACTTGTAAGGAAAATGGATATTCCCAATAAATTTTATTTTTATTCATAAAATGGACATATTTTTGCTTTTTGAAAAAATTAGAGGGCTTCAAAGTAGAGCAGCAATTTTCAAAAATTTCATGAAAATTGCTAAATCTGAAGGGACAAATATTACAGAACTACAACTCCCAGCATGCCTGGGCAGTCCAGGCATGCTGAGAGTTGTAGTTTGGCAACATCTGGAGGGCTACCGTTTGGGCACCACTGTAACAGTGGTCTCCAAACTGTGACCCTCCAGATGTTGCAAAACTACAACTCCCAGCATGCCCAGACAGCCTTTGGCTGTCTGGGCATGCTGGGAGTTGCAGTTTGGCCTTCCTAGTGGTTGCCACAGTAAAGATCACTTTATTTTCACTTTCAATTCCCCCCCCCCCACGTCACTTCCCTATCTGATCCTGGATCCAGGAGTCTCCAGCGAAGATCGGGGGGTCCCCAGGCATCTTCTCCTCCAGGTACCGGCCTCCATCTTCTGTCCATGTTCCCCTCGACATCCAGGGGTGGGCAGAATGGGGGGTTTGCCATGGCAACCCACTGTCCTGCTCTGCCATTGGTCAGAATCAGTTCTGACCAATGGAAGGGGAAAGGAGGAGATCGCAGCTCTGCGACCTCACTCCTAGCCCTCAGGATGATCGTGGCTGTCCCGAGACCCGATCAGCCCGGAATAGCAGAAAATCGCATGTCTGAATTGACATGCGATTTTCTGCGATCGCCGACATGGGGGGGGGGGGGGTCTCAGGACCCCCTGGGCGATGTGCCGGGATGCCTGCTGAATGATTTCAGCAGGCATTCCGGTCCCCAACCGGCTAGCGGCGGGGACCGGAATTCCCATGGGCGTATGCATACGCACCCACGTCCTTAAAGGGGTACAGATCGCCGGGGTCCCGCTGCTGGGGATCCCCGGGATCCCCGCTGCGGCACCCCGCTATTATTACAGCACAGAGCGAGTTCGCTCTGCACGTAATGACGAGCAATACAGGGGCCGGAGCATCGTTATGTCACGGCCCCTCGTGACATCACGGCCCACCCCTTTCAATATAAGTCTATGGGAGGGGGCGTGGTGGTCGTCACGCCCCCTGCCATAGACTTGCATTAAGGTTCCGGGGCTGTGATGTCATGAGGGGCGGAGCCTTGACGTCACGCTGCTCCGTCCCCTGTATCGTTCGTCATTACGCACAGAGCGAACTCGCTCTGTGCTGTAATGATAGCGGGGATCCCGGGGCTCCCCAGCCGCGGGACCGCGGCGATCTGACATCTTATCCCTCATCCTTTGGATAGGGAATAAGATGTCTAGGGGCGGAGTACCCCTTTAAGGACTCGGGATGCAGGGCGAATGCATACGCCCGGCGTCCTGAACAGGTTAATGTAGAACATTCCCACCTCCTGACTATATATTAGTTTTTCATCTGATTACCATTTTTTTTAAATTGAAGGGGTATTCCAGTAAAAAAAACATTTTTCTTCATATCAACTGGCTCCAGAAAGTTAAACAGATTTGTAAATTATTTCTATTAAAAAAATCTTAATCCTTCCAGTACTTATACACTACTGAAGTTGAGTTGCTCTTTTCTGTCTGACAACAGTGCTCTCTGCTGACACCTGTCTGTCTCAGGAACTGTCCAGAGAAGGAGAGGTTTGCTATGGGGATTTGCTCCTACTCTGGACAGTTCCTGAGACAGACAGAGGTATCGGCAGAGAGCACTGTTGTCAGACAGAAAAGAACAACACAACTTCAGCAGCTGATAATTACTTGAAGGATTAAGAGTTTTCAATAGAAGTAATTTACAAATCTGTTTAACTTTCTGGAGCCAGTTGATATGAAAAAATACTGGAATACCCCTTAACGACCACAGACGTCTGTGGCTGGCTCCCGATCTGTGAAGCGTGCTCAGAAGCTGCGCGCGCTTCGTATCTGTGAAGTCCCGGCAGCAACCGGGACTTGCAGCTAATACCGGACATCGGCGATCGGGCTGATGTCCGGTATTAACCCTTTAGACACCGCAATTAAAGTTGCGGCTTCTAAAATGGGAGAATATGCTGCCCGGTTAGCTCAGTGGAGCTGTTCGGTTCTGCCGTGGTGAAATCGCGGCATCACGTACAGCTGAGAGGACAGTGGGAGGCTCCCTACCTGGCTCCACGCTGTCCGATCAGCAATTGATTGCTCCAAGCCTGAGATCCAGGCTTGAGCAATCAAGAGCAGATAACACTGATCAATGCTATGCTATGGCTTTGCATTGAACAGTGCCTGCAATCAGTGTAATGCATGTTACAGTCCCCTATGAGGGCTATAACATTGCAAAAAAAAAAGTGTAAAAAAAAAAAAAAAAGTTAATAAATGGGATTTAACCCCTTCCCTAATAAAAATCACCCCCTTTTCCCATTTAAAAAATAAAAAACTGTGTAAAAAAATATAAATAAACATATATGGTATCGCCATGTGCATGAATGTCCAAACTATAAAAATACATAATGTAAAATATGTGTAGCTCACTTAGGATAAAAGAAATAATGTGCTTGAGGTTAAAGGTGTTGCCTTCACCCAAAAGGCCTAATGTAATATGTAGAAATTATAAATGTAAAATATTTATGTGAACCAGTCCTCGAAAGCACAGGGGAGAATGGAAAGGAAAAACTAGTGAGGATAGGATCCAAAAGATGGTCTTTATTATATAAAAATGGGTATATCTAACCAATCACCTAGCAGGGCCCTTGCTAAAGGTGAATGGCATATACTAGGTATAAAATAAATGATTTAAATAACACAATAAAATTAAGATAAATATGATGAATATGTAGCACCAAAAAAATTAAAAAATTAATCAGTATCTGCTGGATATATCAAGAAAAAACGTTCTCAGTCCATATAGTTCATAGGAATAATTCAACAAAAATCCACAAAGAATGTCCAGAATAAAAAGTCTCAATTAATTCAGGTATATCCAGAGTAGCGAATATATAGTAGCAAATGTGGCGACAGTGGCTACAATAAAGAGTTCACAGACAAATCTTCAGTAATAGTGGTGGTGTGCCTGTCAAAGTTATACCTTTGTTGCGACTAAGTATAATGCAGACAATGTAGCAAACACTGTCAGCGGTGGAAGTGTCAAGTCTCGGTGCACAGCACCACTCACCCTCCTTCTGAATCCTCAGGTCCGGGCGGGCACGGCTGAGTCTGGCACTTTGGATATCGGTGCCCGTCTGAGTGGTATGCTGGGTGAGTGTCTGAGTCTCCGGGGGTCCGAGTGTCCTGGGCTGGCACAGGAGGCGTCCGGCCTTGGGAAGGATGATGTCCAGGAGTGACTGCCGACCGGGGCTGTGAATGGATGCAGGGAACAGGTGGTGCAGGTTGCACGTGTGAATAAGGCGCTAACAGTGTACGTGCAGCAGTGGTCCCAGAATCGTGGACATCAAGCTGTTGCAAATGGAATATGGCAGATACGGTCTGTTTAAAGTGATATACACTTATGGATAAGTAACATTACTTATAGCTACTGAAGAAAAGGCCCTCGGCCTTGAAACACATCTTGCCCAATATCTGCACCTCATCCATAAGTGTATATCACTTTAAACAGACCGTATCTGCCATATTCCATTTGCAACAGCTGGATGCCCACGATTCTGGGACCACTGCTGCACGCGCGCTGTTAGCGCCTTATTCACACGTGCAACCTGCACCACCTGTTCCCTGCATCCATTCACAGCCCCGGCCGGCAGTCCCTCCTGGACATCATCCTTCCCAAGGCCGGACGCCTCCCGTGCCAGCCCAGGACACTCGGACCCCCGGAGACTCAGCCACTCACCCAGCATACCACTCAGGCGGGCACCGATATCCAAAGTGCCGGACTCAGCCGTGCCCGCCCGGACCTGAGGATTCAGAAGGAGGGTGAGTGGTGCTGTGCACCGAGCTTTGACATTTTCACCGCTGACAGTGTTTGCTACATTGTCTGCATTATACTTAGTCGCAACAAAGGTATAACTTTGACAGGCACACCACCGCTAGAGATGAGCGAACTTACAGTAAATTCGATTCGTCACGAACTTCTCGGCTCGGCAGTTGATGACTTTTCCTGCATTAATGAGTTCAGCTTTCAGGTGCTCTGGTGGGCTGGAAAAGGTGGATACAGTCCTAGGAGACTCTTTCCTAGGAATGTATCCACCTTTTCCAGCCCACGGGAGCACCTGAAGGCTGAACTAATTTGCGCAGGAAAAGTCATCAACTGCCGAGCCGAGAAGTTCGTGACAAATCGAATTTACTGTAAGTTCGCTCATCTCTAATCACCGCTATTACTGAAGATTTGTCTATGAACTCTTTATTGTAGCCACTGTCGCCACATTTGCTACTATATATTCGCTACTCTGGATATACCTGAATTAATTGAGACTTTTTATTCTGGACATTCTTTGTGGATTTTTGTTGAATTATTCCTATGAACTATATGGACTGAGAACGTTTTTTCTTGATATATCCAGCAGATACTGATACATTTTTTTGGTGCTACTTACTCATCATATTTATCTTAATTTTATTGTGTTATTTAAATCATTTATTTTATACCTAGTATATGCCATTCACCTTTAGCAAGGGCCCTGCTAGGTGATTGGTTAGATATACCCATTTTTATATAATAAAGCCCATCTTTTGGATCCTATCCTCACTAGTTTTTCCTTTCCATTCTCCCCTGTGCTTTCGAGGACTGGTTCACATAAATATTTTACATTTATAATTTCTACATATAAAAATACATCATTAATTAAAACGCACGGTTAATGGCGTACGCGCGAAAAATTCAAAAGTCAAAAATAGTGTTTGTTTTTATTTCTTTTTATACCATAAAAAAATGAATAAAAAGCAATAAAAAAGTCAGATCACAACAAAAATGGTACTGATAAAAACTTCAGATCGTGCAAAAAATGAGCCCCATACGCAGAAAAATAAAGTTATAAGGGTCAGAAGATGACAATTTTAAATGTATAAATTTTCCTGCATGTAGTTATGATTTTTTTCAGAAGTACGACAAAATCAAACCTATATAAGTAGGGTATCATTTTATTCGTACGGACCTACAGAATAAAGATAAGGTGTCATTTTTACTGAAAAATGTACTGCGTAGAAACGGAAGCCTTCAAAATTTAAACAATTGTGTTTTTTCTTCAATTTTGTCCCACCATGATTTTTTTCCATTTCGCCGTGGATTTTTGGGTAAAATGACTGATCTCACTGCAAAGTAGAATTGGTGGTGCAAAAAAAAAAGCCATCATATGGATTTTATGGTGCAAAATTAAAAAGGGTTATGATTTTTAAAAGGTGAGGAATAAAAAACGAAAGTGCAAAAACTGAATAACGCTTGATCCTTAAGGGGTTAAGTTCATGCCAATCTACCCCTGAATTCAGACAATCTATAAAACTAAATATCTCAGGCATGAAAGGGTGTATCAAGTAACTGTAAAATAGTGTTTGATCAGGGCACCCTAAGCTATTTAAAGAGAATAAAAAAATTTGGTTTGGCCCCAGATCCTCTTTAACCCCTTGAATATTTTAGGAATTTCCTTGACTTCTTGTCAGTAATCATATTGAAAGACATCATTGGCAGCCTCTCCCCAACCTCATGTGGTGGAAAACAGGGAGCAATAGATAAATGGTCTCAATTAGGCCAACAGTGTTTGTTCACATGCATTTTCTGCAGATTTTTCCATGTTACGCCAGGTCCAAACATGGCTAAACACAAAATGCTGATTTTATTGTTTATTTTTCCACAGAATTCGCCTTCACAATTTCAAAGAATTCTGTGTTAACAATTCATGTTGTTACTGGAACAGAATGAACATGCTCTGATTTCCATGCAGAATTATTCTAGTACATATAAATGGGATTTCAATAGCTCAGTACACCTGTACTATACTGGGTGGGCCATTTATATGGATACACCTTAATAAAATGGGAATGGTTGGTGATATTAACTTCCTGTTTGTGGCACATTAGTATATGTGAGGGGGGGAAACTTTTCAAGATGGGTGATGACCATGGTGGCCATTTTGAAGTCGGCCATTTTGAATCCAACTTTAGTTTTTTTTCGATAGGAAGAGGGTCATGTGACACATTAAACATATTGGGAATTTCACAAGAAAAACAATGATGTGCTTGGTTTTAACGTAACTTTATTCTTTCATGAGTTATTTACAAGTTTCTGACCACATAAATGTGTTCAATGTGCTGCCCATTGTGTTGGATTGTCAATGCAACCCTCTTCTCCCACTCTTCACACACTGATAGCAACACCGCAGGAGAAATGCTAGCACAGGCTTCCAGTATCCGTATACACTGCTATATACTACTATATATACCGCAGGAGAAATGCTAGCACAGGCTTCCAGTATCAGTATACACTGCTATATACTACTATATACACCGCAGGAGAAATGCTAGCACAGGCTTCCAGTATCCATATACACTGCTATATACTACTATATACACCGCAGGAGAAATGCTAGCACAGGCTTCCAGTATCCGTATACACTGCTATATTCTACTATATACACCGCAGGAGAAATGCTAGCACAGGCTTCCAGTATCCATATACACTGCTATATACTACTATATACACCGCAGGAGAAATGCTAGCACAGGCTTCCAGTATCCGTATACACTGCTATATACTACTATATTCACCGCAGGAGAAATGCTAGCACAGGCTTCCAGTATTCGTAGTTTCAGGTGCTGCACATCTCGTATCTTCACAGCATAGACAATTGCCTTCAGATGACCCCAAAGATAAAAGTCTAAGGGGGTCAGATCGGGAGACCTTGGGGGCCATTCAACTGGCCCACGAAGACCAATCCACTTTCCAGGAAACTGTTCATCTAGGAATGCTGGGACCTGACACCCATAATGTGGTGGTCACCATCTTGCTGGAAAAACTCAGGGAACGTGCCAGCTTCAGTGCATAAAGAGGGAAACACATCATCATGTAGCAATTTCGCATATTCAGTGGCCTTGAGGTTTCCATTGATGAAGAATGGCCCCACTATCTTTGTACCCCATATACCACACCATACCATCAATTTTTGTGTTCCAACTGTCTTGGAGGGATCTATCCAATGTGGGTTAGTGTCAGACCAATAGTGGTGGTTTTGTTTGTTAACTTCACCATTCACATAAAAGTTTCCTCATCACTGAACAAAATCTTCTGTGTAAACTGAGGGTCCTGCTCCAATTTTTGTTTTGCCCATTCTGCAGCACCTGAAACTACGGATACTGGAAGCCTGTGCTAGCATTTCTCCTGCGGTGTATATAGTAGTATATAGCAGTGTATACTGATACTGGAAGCTTGTGCTAGCATTTCTCCTGTGGTGTATATAGTAGTATATAGCAGTGTATAAGGATACTGGAAGCCTGTGCTAGCATTTCTCCTGCAGTGTATATAGTAGTATATAGCAGTGTATATGGATACTGGAAGCCTGTGCTAGCATTTCTCCTGCGGTGTATATAGTAGTATATAGCAGTGTATATGGATACTGGAAGCCTGTGCTAGCATTTCTCCTGCCGTGTATATAGTAGTATATAGCAGTGTATACAGATACTGGAAGCCTGTGCTAGCATTTCTCCTGCGGTGTATATAACAGTGTATACGGATACTGGAAGCCTGTGCTAGCATTTCTCCTGCGTTGTATATAGTAGTATATAGCAGTGTATACAGATACTGGAAGCCTGTGCTAGCATTTTTCCTGCGGTGTATATAGCAGTGTATACAGATACTGGAAGCCTGTGCTAGCATTTCTCCTGCAGTGTATATAGTAGTATATAGCAGTGTATACGGATACTGGAAGCCTGTGCTAGCATTTCTCCTGCGGTGTATATAGTAGTATATAGCAGTGTATACAGTTACTGGAAGCCTGTGCTAGCATTTCTCCTGAGGTGTATATAGTAGTATATAGCAGTGTATACAGATACTGGAAGCCTGTGCTAGCATTTCTCCTGAGGTGTATATAGTAGTATATAGCAGTGTATACAGATACTGGAAGCCTGTGCTAGCATTTCTCCTGCGGTGTATATAGTAGTATATAGCAGTGTATACAGATACTGGAAGCCTGTGCTAGCATTTCTCCTGCGGTTTATATAGTAGTATATAGCAGTGTATACAGATACTGGAAGCCTGTGCTAGCATTTCTCCTGCGGTGTATATAGTAGTATATAGCAGTGTATACAGATACTGGAAGCCTTTGCTAGCATTTCTCCTGCGGTGTATATAGTAGTATATAGCAGTGTATACAGATACTGGAAGCCTGTGCTAGCATTTCTCCTGCGGTGTATATAGTAGTATATAGCAGTGTATACAGATACTGGAAGCCTGTGCTAGCATTTCTCCTGCGGTGTATATAGTAGTATATAGCAGTGTATACAGATACTGGAAGCCTGTGCTAGCATTTCTCCTGCGGTGTATATAGTAGTATATAGCAGTGTATACAGATACTGGAAGCCTGTGCTAGCATTTCTCCTGCGGTGTATATAGTAGTATATAGCAGTGTATACAGATACTGGAAGCCTGTGCTAGCATTTCTCCTGCGGTGTATATAGTAGTATATAGCAGTGTATACAGATACTGGAAGCCTGTGCTAGCATTTCTCCTGCGGTGTATATAGTAGTATATAGCAGTGTATACAGATACTGGAAGCCTGTGCTAGCATTTCTCCTGCGGTGTATATAGTAGTATATAGCAGTGTATACAGATACTGGAAGCCTGTGCTAGCATTTCTCCTGCGGTGTATATAGTAGTATATAGCAGTGTATACAGATACTGGAAGCCTGTGCTAGCATTTCTCCTGCGGTGTATATAGTAGTATATAGCAGTGTATACAGATACTGGAAGCCTGTGCTAGCATTTCTCCTGCGGTGTATATAGTAGTATATAGCAGTGTATACAGATACTGGAAGCCTGTGCTAGCATTTCTCCTGCGGTGTATATAGTAGTATATAGCAGTGTATACAGATACTGGAAGCCTGTGCTAGCATTTCTCCTGCGGTGTATATAGTAGTATATAGCAGTGTATACAGATACTGGAAGCCTGTGCTAGCATTTCTCCTGCGGTGTATATAGTAGTATATAGCAGTGTATACAGATACTGGAAGCCTGTGCTAGCATTTCTCCTGCGGTGTATATAGTAGTATATAGCAGTGTATACAGATACTGGAAGCCTGTGCTAGCATTTCTCCTGCGGTGTTGCTATCAGCCCCCTCACATATACTAATGTGCCACAAACAGGAAGTTAATATCACCAACCATTCCCATTTTATTAAGGTGTATCCATATAAATGGACCACCCTGTACATTGTTAAAGATTTGCATTGCAGACTGCAAATCCACCTTGTTATTCACAGGATAGGGGATAACTAGCATATATGTGGGGGTCTGACAACTCAGCAATGTTTGAAAGTCCCATAGAGAAGAATTGTAGCGCTGGCTATGCATATGGGCTACTGTTCACTTCATTCCGAGGACATTTGCTCTCTGTTCATAGGATAGGTGGGGGTCCCAGCGGTTGGTCCGCTAGTTATTTCCAATACAATGGTAACGGGATAACGTTTTATGACTAGAATACTCCTTCAAGGTTTCCTGTATGGAGAGGAAGATGGCATAGCTGTCTAGGAATATATCCCTTCTGTACAGTGTCTTTATCAGTAAGTGTTAACATACATTTGATGGAAGGAATAGCACTGCTTATTCTGAGAATATGAGGGGCACTGGACATGTTAAGCTTGCTTTTGTCTTTTTTTTAAAGTCTGTTGTTGGAAGAAAGTTGTGATTGATGTTACATAAATACGACATTAGAAATAGGACCTATGAGAGACAGGAGTCATTGTCATTCATTTGAGGTATTTATTGACTATCTTCCTCAGGTAGTGTGAGTGCACCTTGAGTGATGCTCCAGAGTTATTTCATGAGATATACAGAAATTAAATGGGCACTGTCAAATACAAAAACTTTTGATATGTTGTAAAGCATGCAAAAATGTTCTGTATTTCATACTGAAGAAGCCAGTCAAACAACTGCCCCCCCCCCTGCCTGCTTGGACACATACTAGTCCTGCTGTGTCCATGCATCATCACCTATGTCATGGACACACTTCTTTGATTGACAGCTGTGACAGAGCGCAGGGCTCAGAGCTGGAGGAAAAATCCTCCCACTGTCAGCTTGTGTCCCGCTACTGTCAGTGAGGACAAGCTGGGAGTTGTAGTTTTGCTAATGCTAGGGGACATGTGAGCAGACAGCATACTGAGGGAGGGGGCGGAGACCTGCACAGTGAGGCCACGCCCCCTCCCTTTGAGAGGAATTCAGACTAGTGAGATAAACTAAAAGTGTAATTAAAAAAAAAAAAGTTACATGTATATGGTCAGGATTAGGTACTGAGTGATTATATATATATATATATATATATATATATATATATATATATATATATATATATATATAAAAAGTTTTTTTGTTGGATGTGACAGGTACGCTTTAAGGGATATAGTGAGGAAAACCCCAACACTTGTTGTGCCTATAATAATTTAGCTCCCCATCTCCTGTTGTATTCAGTGATCAGTTCCAGGGATCTGCAGTCTGAATCAGCTCCTCTCTTCAGTGTCAGACTAGACATTCTTCACCTTCCACACATATTTAAATTCATTTCATAGAATTAAAACATTTTGCATTCCTAGGAAGTGTTACTCATGAATACTGTTATCAAGAGAAAATGTTTTTTCTTCATAGGTACTTTACCCCTTAAGGACCCAGGGCATATGGGTACACCCTGGCTCCTTTTTACTTAAGGACCCATGGCGTACTTGTACGCCCGTGGGAATTTTGGTCCACGCCTTGCTCCGGGCAGGGACCTGACCAGGATGACTGCTGATATCCTCTATCAGCAGGCATCCCGTGCAAATGCCCAGGGGGGGCCCCGAGTCAATTCAGACCGGCGATCTGCGGCGATTCCGGGTCATACGGGTCTCCGGTGACCCGGAAAATAAGGGGGATCGGGAGTGTCAAAGACACCCACGATCCCCCTTAAGGGATAGGAGTTATCCCTGCTATTGGTCGGTGAGAAGCGATCGGTCAGAAGCTTCCTATCCCTGCTATTGGTCGGCCAGAAGCGACCTACCAATAGCAGATCGGGGGGGGGGGGGGGGGGGGTTTAAAGTTCGGTTCCCCCGTTCTGCCCACCCACAGTAGTGCTGGCAAAATGGGGGAACAGTCCTGTGACCGGCGCCAGAGGTCCACTTACCATCAGCGGAGGCGACAATCGGCAGCGGGTGGCTGGCTCCCTGGTGCACAAGCCGGTGAGTTGCCTAGCAACATATGGAGGGCTACAGTTTGGAGACCACTATACAGTGGTCTCTAAACTGTAGCCCTTCAGATGTTGCAAAACTACAACTCTCAGCATGCCCAGACAGCTGTTTGGGCATGCTGGGATTTGTAGTTTTGCAACAGCTGGAGGGCTACAGTTTGGAGATCACAGTGCAGTGATCTCTAAACTGTGGTCCTCCTAGATCTTGCAAAACTACAACTCCCAGCATGCCCACACAGCAGTTTGCTTTCTGGGCATTCTGTGATTTGTAGTTTTGCTAAATCTGGAGGGCCACAGTTTGGAGATCGCTGTGCAGTGGTTTCTAAACCGTGGCCCTCTAAATATTGCAAAACTACAACTCCCAGCATGCACGAACAGCAATTGGCTGTCTCGCCATGCTGGGAGATGTAGTTGCGTACCTCCTGCTGTTGTATAACTAAATCTCCCAGCATGCCCTTAGGCGATCAGTACATGCTGGGAGTCATAGTTTTGCAACAGCTGGAGGCACACTGGTTTAAAAATAGTGACTTAGATAACAGAACTTAACTGAAGGTTTTCCAACCAGCGTGCCTCCAGCTGTTGCAAAAGTACAACTCCCAACATGCACGGTCTGTCAGTGCATGTTGGGAGTTGTAGTTTTGCAACAACTGAAGGCTTGCGCCCCCCCCCCCCCCCCCCCCATATGTGATTGTACAGGGTACATTCACACGGGTGGGTTTACAGTGAGTTTCCTGCTTCAAGTTTGAGCTGCGGCAAACTTTCTGCTGCTGTGCAAACTCCTAGCAGGAAACTCACCGTAAACCCCTGCCCCCTGCCTGTGTGAATGTACCCTAAAAACACTACATTACACTACACTAACACATAATACAGGGTAAAACACTAAATATACACCCCCTTACACTGTCGTCTCCCCCCCCCCCCCCAATAAAAATGAAGAACGTATCTTATGGCAGTGTTTCCAAAACAGAGCCTCCAGCAGTTGCAAAACAACTCCTCCCAGCATTTCCGGACAGCCACTAACTGTCCAGGCATGCTGGGAGTTTAGCAACAGCTGAAGGAACCCTGTTTGGGAATCACTGGTGTAGAATACCCCTATGTCCACCCCTATTCAATCTCGCTCTCTCACTTTGGAGCCTTGTCGTATTTCAAGGAAACAGTTTAGGGCCACATATGGGGTATTTCCATACTCGGGAGAAATTGCGTTACAAATTTTGGGGGGCTTTTTCTCCTTTTACTCCTTATGAAAAGGAAAAGTTGGGGTCTACACCAGCCTGTTAGTATAAAAAAAAAAAATTTTTACATGCTGGTGTTGCTCCATACTCCATATGTTGGCGTAAAATGCTCTGCAGGCGCACAACAAGGCTCAGGAGTGAGAGCGGACTATGTACATTTGAGGCCTAAATTGGTGATTTGCACAGGGGTGGCTGATATTAGGGATCGACCGAAATCGATTTTTTTTTTTTTTTTTAGGGCCAATACAGATACCGATAATCTGACCTTTCAGGCCGATAACTTATACCGATATTCCAGTATAAGTTATCGGCTATTTCCCCCTACCCGGCCCCGCAGAAACTGCTGCAGATCAATGATTTAAAGCGTGCGCTTTAAATCAATGAACTGCAGCGGCTTTTGCAGGGCCAGAGACCACCGCCGCCCACTTCTCTCCCCCTGCCTGTCCTGGGGTCCTCCCTAGTCCAACCACCACCGCCGCTGCCCCATTGCCTCCCCCATCCCTGGTTCTATAATTACCTGTTCCCGGGGTTCGCGCTACTTCTGGCTCCGGCAGCGTCCTGAGCTGTCACTGTGCGCCCTGACGGTGACATCACGTTGAGGACGTCACTCGTCATTGCGCTGTGCAGCGCACAGGATGCTGCAGGACGTCGCAGTAGCCAGAAGTAGCGTGGGCCCTGGGAACAGGTAATTATAAAACCGGGGATGGGGGAGGCGGCAGTGGTCTCTGGCCGGGGAGGCGGGGCATTATCGGTATATCTGCAAGGTAACTGCCGATACCGATAAGGTCCAAAATCGTGAATATCAGCCGATAATATCGGCCAAACTGATAATCGGTCGATCCCTAGCTGATATTACAGCGGTTCTGACATAATACCCACATGTGACCCCATTTTGGAAACTACACCCCCCACAGAACGTAACAAGGGGTATAGTGAGCCTTAACAACCCACAGGTGTTTTACGAATTTTCGTTTAAGTTGGATGTGAAAACGAAAAAAAAAAATTTTTTACTAAAATCCTGCTGTTACCCTAAATTTTTCATTTTCACAAGGGAAAATAGGCAGAAAAGCCTCCCAAAATTTTTAACCCCATTTCTTCTGAGTAAGAACTAGGGATCGACCGATATCGGTTTTTTAGGGCCGATACCGATAATCTGTGGAGGTTGGGGCCGATAGCCATAACTTATGCCGATATTCCGGTATAAGTTATCGGCTATTTACCCCCCACCGCTGCAGATCATTGATTTAAAGCGGGCGCTTTAAATCAATGAACTGCAGTGGCTTTTGCGGTGCCATAGACCAGTGTTTCCCAACCAGGCTGGCTGTCCGGGCATGCTGAAAGTTTAGTTTTGCAACAGCTGGAGGCACCCTGGTTGGGAAACAATGCCATAGACCGCCGCCACCCACTTCTCTCCCCCTGCCTGTCCGGGGGTCCTGAGTCCTATCACCGCCACAGCGACCACCCGCCGTACTGCTCCGCGCCCCCTACCGCCCCGGCCCCATTGCCTCCCCCATCCCCAGTTTTATAATTACCTGTTCCCGGGGTCCACTCTACATCTGGCTCCGGTGGCGTCCTCCTGAGCTGTCACTGTGCGCACCGACGGTGACGTCACGTCGCGTCACGTCACTCATCATTGCGCACAGCGTAACGCAGGACGCAGCAGGAGCCAGAAGTAGCGTTGACCCTGGGCCCCGGGAACAGGTAATTATAAAACCGGGGATGGGGGAGGCAATGGGGCTGGGGCGGTGCGGTGGGGGGTGCGACGCGGTGCGGGCGGTGTGTGTGGGGCCGGGCATTATCGGCAAGGTAATTTCAGTTACCGATAATGCCCAAAATCGTGATTATCGGCCAATAATATCAGCCAAACCGATAATCGGTTGATCCCTAGTAAGAACATGCATCATATGTGGACGTAAAGTGCTCTGCGGGTGAACTACAATGCTCAGAAGAGGAGGAGTGCCATTGGGCTTTTGACGAGAAAATTTTTCCGGAATTGAAGGCCACGTGTGTTTACAAAGCCCCCATGGTACCAGAACAATGGACCCCCCTCCCCCACATGTGACCCCATTTTGAAAACTACACCCCTCACAGAATGTTATAATGGGTACAGTGAGCACGCCCCACATGTGTCTGATTTTTTGGAACAGTGGTCCGTGAAAATGAAAAATGTAATTTTTCATTTGCACAGCCCACTGTTCCAAAGATCTGTCAAACGCCAGTGGGGTGTAAATGCTCAATGCACCCCTTATTAAATTCTGTGAGGAGTGTAGTTTCCAAAATGGGGTCACATGTGTGGGGGTCCACTGTTCTGGCACCATGGGGGGCTTTGAAAACGCACATGACTCCCGACTTCCATTCCAACCAAATTCTCTCTCCAAAAGCTCAATGGCGCTCCTTCTCAGCAGAGCACTGTGTGTGCTGCAGATTTTCCATACACAGATCCACTTGCATAAAATCTGCCATGTACCCATTCCATGTGACATTACCCTAACAATGAACTTTCCGTTAATATCTGTTTGTAAACGATGCTGACTCACATGTCATGCTAGTCCAGCCTTATGGTTATCAGGTTGTGTAACTACTTATATCTGAATTACTTTGGCTCAAATATTTGCTTAGCACTTTTCTTGAAACACGTTCTAACAAGTGTGATCAGTTATGTCTCCATTAAAAAGCCTGGATGTATCTACAGTGGAAATAGATTTTTAAAGTTCCTTACTGTTTTATTTCTATATAAAACAAGGGGCCTTTCATGTCAGTGAATGGTGCATCCATGAGCAATGCTTCTATCGATTACTGAAGTATTCTCCTCTAGAATAGGCCACCACTTTGGTTTTTCATACATAGTCTGTTGGGGGGAAAACCTGGGTTCATTCACATGGCAAAATATCCACTTGGAAAAATTCAAGGTGGATATTCTGTATGCTGCAAATGCTAACAAAAAGTCGGCACTACGACCTCTTGGAAATTCCCTGTCTCCATAGACGACAACGCATTTCAAAGAGGATTCTGCTGCAAGAATATCTGTCTGCACCATATCTACACTCTTTCACATGGGTTAGGCTTCACAGTAGGTTTGTGTGCAGAAAATCTCCAACATATAAGACCGGAGATATAAATGACACACTTAAATGGAGAAGTAAAAATACACAATAAATTGGATCAGCAGTAAAACCTGGACTATATCTCCACAACGACAAATCCACACGATATGGTGCAGATTAAAGGGGGCAATTCTGTTGCCCCAGCGTTCGGAACATTTTGTTCTGAACGCTTGGAGCAGGCGGCGGGGGGGTCGTGATGTCACTGCCACGCCCCCCTCAATGCAAGTTTATGGGAGGGGTTGTGGGGGGGCGTGGCAGTGACATATCGTGACGACCCCGCCACATTTTATTATTATTATTATTATTATTTGCTCTGCTATGTATTTCATTGTTACACAAAATATGCCGACTAAGAAATTGCGTTTATGGAATGACGCTTGTCTCCTTTAGTGCCTCATTCGTTTGTATCCAATGAAACTGAACGAGGTGATTGTAATGTGAAACCTCACAGCGAATTTCATATGGCTTATCTGTACACTCACAGCCCAGCAGTGTGCAGAATTTCTTGTATGCTTTAGGGTACGTTCACACATACAGGATCTGCTGTCAATGGGGAGCAAAATCAGCAGTAGAAAATATGCAGCACAATATGCAGCAGTTCCTGTACGTGTGAACGTAGCATAAAGGGGTTTTATTCTCCTTGAATGTCAATTTAATTATTAATGTGTAATGCTGTTATTTACTTGGCGTATGTTCACTATTAAGCACCATGCTGTGTATAAAATTAAAGAAGTATTTTGTTGTTTTTTTGTTGTTTTTTTTTTCTTTTAATAAAGGCATTACCCACCGCTTTTTGAAAATACAGGACGGGGGCCTCATTCTATTAAGGGTATGTTTACCCGTACATAATCCACTGCTGATCACTTCCCAGTGAGGTCAAAAGGTAGCAACATAATCAGCTTGTGGAACTTCCACTGCGGAAAACCAGCGGCGGGTTATGTATGTGTGAAAATACTCTGATATATGTGGTTACCACCTATCAGACATTTATGGAATATTCTGTAAATGTGCCATAAACTTCTGAGATGGAAATACCCCTTTAAGGGAGCAGCTTTTTTAAATTTCCTTTAATTTCCCATTATGTTTACATCCGACTGCACGTTACAGGCAGCAGGCACAAGGAATATTTCATTAGACACATACTTTGTACTTTCCGTTCTTTCAGTTTACCTTGGGGAAGCTTCTTATCCTGACAATGGCCGTAACCATGGTGAAATGTCCTTTCTTCTTGATTGCGTAGTAACTAGTAGTAATAGACTATTGAGGATAAAGTCATTAGAGATTTGGCTGCTACATGTAGAGGCTGTATAACGGTATAACCTAGAAAACCAGGCAGCATCACAACAAAAGCTGTGCAATTCTTATATGGCTTCTGTTCTCATTTTCAAGC
This sequence comes from Hyla sarda, assembly GCF_029499605.1. Classification (NCBI taxonomy): domain Eukaryota; kingdom Metazoa; phylum Chordata; class Amphibia; order Anura; family Hylidae; genus Hyla; species Hyla sarda. Next base: position 125,448,058 of record NC_079197.1, read on the forward strand.
TGGTCTTGGCTGTGTACAGATTGATAGGAAGTGTATTTGTAGGAAATAGTCTTTCTAAATAATAAGCTATTTCTCAGTGCAGGGCAGTGTTACAACATATATTCTAGGAAATGCTCATAACCTGTATATTGAATGTACCATCTTTATTAATTTCACGTTTGTCCTGGCTGTAATAGAAAATATATATACTGTTTATAGCCAACCCTTAGGCGGGGTTCACACTACGGAGTTTCCAAAACTGTTTCAAGACCGAATTCCGCTTGGAAATTCCAGTGCAGCAGAATCCCACTGCAGGATTTTCCAGGCAGACTTTCCACATGGAAAATCTGCTCTAAAAATGTGGCCAGAACTTGTTCAATGTTCTGGTGGATTTTCCTCTGCAGACATTGCCATCTGTGGGGATGGCATTGACCGTGTGGTCCTAAGGGGGCATTCACACTAAGAAATGAACGCTGAGATTCAGCTTGGCAGCCGCCATCTGCGGTAGGACCCCGCAGCACTGCGCCGTCATCATTGACTGCTATGCAGTGCTCGCGGAATTCCACACAAAGAATGTTCATTCTCTGTGTGGAACAATTTCAGTGGCGGAATTTTCCGACACTGAAATTGCTCAGTATGAACCGGCCTCTTGGAAACCCATTCACACTGATGTAAAAGTTCACTGTGCGGAATTCTGCACAAATTGCGTAGTGTGAACTTTGGCCAACTGATTCATTTGGTACTGGCCACACTCGAAATCTCCATCTGGATTTTTTCTGTCTGCAAATTCCGCAGCCGGTGATACGCTGAGTGCAGCATGACTCGCCGTCCCGCAGGAAGCGGAAGAAGACAGGGACCGGAGAACGGGACACTGATATCTGCACAATGGGGGAACATAGGAAGGAGAGTTAGTTTTTGTTTCGTTTCGTAGCCAGGGCACAGAGGGATAATTTAAAAAAACACCCCATAGTACTCCTTTAAGTTTGCACCTTTGTGTTCCAACATGTTGACAATCCATACTATGAGTGCTTGCTGCTCCATGCAGATTCTATGGCTGGGTTATTCTTTATAATGAGCAATTTGCTAAAAGCTCCAGGATTTGTCGGAGCTTACCGGAGAAAAAAAGGACCCCATAAGTGAGGGATGAAGCATAGGTGCCACTCACCTGAATAGCTGTATGCACTATAAGTGCTAAAGATCTACCCTGGAGAACTCCACCGGCATAAACTGATTATATTACCACAGGAAAAACAGCTTTAAATAAGGCGTTCTCAGTTCTCCAACCCTATAATGTAAACTTGCATATAACAGTGAACAATGGTAGTCAGAGGCCAAAAATACACTTACAGCTTAAAATTGCTATATTAAAAGCCGCATATGAAGTGAATCTGCCATTAACATCACCAAATTGTAAATACACTTATGTATTGGTGATAGAATATGTTGATCAAAGTTCTAGTAATCGACGCCACTGTCACAATACATGTCATGACTGACACGATCTGACCCAGAAGTGAAGGCACACAGTTCTTAGAGGCCTCTAATGTCCGAAAAATGACTGCACTAACCAGACTTAAGAAAAAAGACTCCAACCTCTGGTGGTGAACAACAAGCTAGCAATGGTTGACAGTAATCCATGTGCGGAGTGGAGGTCAATCCGTGCATGTGGAGTTAGTGGATAAGAACTTCTGTACCAGAGTTCCCCTTTAAACAGTTACAGAAATATGATCAGTAGAGGGAATATTAAAGGGGTACTCTGGTGGAAAACTTTTTATTTTTATTTTTTATGAACTGGTGCCAGAAAGTTAAACAGATTTGCAAATTACTTCTATAAAAAAATATATGAATCCTTCCAGAACTTATTAGCTGCTGAATACTACAGAGTTAATTATTTTCTTTTTGGAAGGCTGAGCTCTCTGCTGACATCTCTGTCCATTTTAAGAACTGTCTAGAGTAGGAGAAAGTCCCCATAGAAAACATATGCTGCTCTGGACAGTTCCTAAAATGTACAGAGATGTCAGCAGAGAGCACTGTGTTCAGCAGTTAATAAGTACCGAAAGGATTAAGATTTTTTAAAAGAAGTAATTTACAAATCTGTTTAACTTTCTGGCACCAGTTGATTTAAAAAAAAAAAAAAAAAAAAAAAAAAAAAAAGATTTTCCACCGGAGTACCCCTTTAAGCATGGATTATCCAGACACTGTGCAATGAGACTTGATAGTGATCCTAATAGGATTTGCATTCTACCTATAGATTGTATTCCTCCTACATTTTCAGTAGGTTTCTTATGTTTAAAGGTAGGGTCACACATGTTGTTTTTTAGTACATATTTTTCTTTTTCATCTTTTCCTACCAATTAAAGTGAATAAGTAGCAAAATCAGCTTTTTAAATAAATTTTTATGCAAGTGTATGAGACTTCTGACAAATCTATACCCTAATCGCTGTAGTCTCAGGAAAGTCTCTGGCTACATAGTTGAGGGAGATTAGAACAGATCCTGCCACCAGAGCGTGATTGTAATTACACTTTAAGGGTAGGGTCGAGCAGGCCAGAGGGCGAGGTGGGGTGGCAACCGCTGGAGGCACATTATGGGTCGTATCTGCAGGGTAAAATACGCTGTGGATTTATTACGTGTGACCCTATCTTAAGGGGCATTTCGGTGGAAAACTATTTTTTTTTCAAATCAACTGGTGCCTAAAAGTTAAACAAATTTGTAAATGACTTCTATTAAAAGATCTTATTCCTTCCAGTACTTATCAGCTGCTGTATACTACAGAAGATAGTGTATCTGCTAACTTGATGGACACCACTAGCATTCCTTATGGTGTTTTTTTTACCTCTTTATTTTCCCTTAACCTGGTTGGTGTAGTCTTTTCTTTCCATCACTAAAGGTCTCTCTGGCCTCTGTGCCTTCACTTCCAGGTGCTATGGCGTCGGTCAGGTTGTGTATGGCGGTAGACAGTGGCAGAGAGCATTCACAGTCCTATATCCAGCTCTGCTATACAACATTCAGGTACAATCATTCTGTCATAGTGATATATACAACTTGGTGATGATAATGGCAGCTTTACCTATTATGTGGTCTTTAATCTGTAGGTGTATTTTTGGCTCAACTGTATCCTCTTATATGCAAGTTTACATTCTGGGGTTTAAGCTGAAAGAACACTTTTGGAATATGGATTTATCATATTGTTTTATGGTATACCTGATTACAATGGGATTTTATTATATTGCTTTGTGATGTGTTTGAGAATGGGAGTAATGTTAGAGGGTTATGGTAATTTGTGCTTTAGACCCCCCCCCCCCCCCCTTCTCCTCCCAATGATGTCTTTCCATGTGAAATGTTTTAAACTGCCCTTGTGACATTGTTATATTATGCACCATCCTGAGAGGGAGGTTGTTCTAACTTCAATATGTGTAGAAGTGTGTTTTAATAGACCATTGTTAAACGAGAACCACCGCAGGCCGTGCCCTATTTAGATCTGTTTTTACTGTGGTGGTGTGATTTGTAAGGCTGTGGGGAAAGTGTCCCTGGAGGCTACCACATTAGGTTGGTTGAGAGGGTGCTAAAGTGTGCCAAGCTGTCATTAAGGCAGAGGATGGTCTGGAATTTTTATTGCTTTTTTTTTTTTTTTTTTTTTGGTCAGTATACAATTCTATTTAGGATCACTTTCACTGACTTAAAGGGGTACTCCCGTAGAAAACATTTTTGTTTTTTTTTTAAATCAACTGGTGCCAGAAAGTTAAACAGATTTTGTAAATTACTTCTATTTAAAATTCTTAATCTTTCCAGTACTTTTATACTACAGAGGAAATGGTTTTCTTTTTGGAACACAGTGCTCTCTGCTGACATCATGACCACAGTACTCTCTGCTGACATCTCTGTCCATTTTAGCAACTGCCCAGAGTAGCATATGTTTGCTATGGGGATTTTCTCCTACTCTTGACAATTCTTAAAATGGACAGAGATGTCAGCAGAGAGCACTGTGCTCATGATGTCAGCAGACAGCTCTGTGTTCCAAAAAGAAAAGAATTTCCTCTGTAGTATACAGCAGCTAATAAGTACTGGAAGGATTAAGATTTTTTAATACAAATAATTTACAAATCTGTTTCTTTCTGGCACCAGTTGATTTAAAAAAATAAATAAAAAAAATGTAAAAAGTTTTCCACGGGAGTACCCAATTAACTTTTCTTATAACTTGTGTATAATATCTATCTATTGTATATTGATCTATCTCAAGGTGTTATGGAACTAAAGGACTGCTTGTCTCCTCTGTTTCCCTCTGCCTAATATTTGCTACCATATAAACCTTTCCATAAATAGTTATGAATGCATTTAGTGGTTCCATGTTATGTGTGGAAAAAAAACAAAAACCTAAAGAGGTTACCGTATATGATGACCTTGTTCGTGGCTCTGCAGATGGGAATTTCTATATATAACGGGCTCTTTGTAGATTCGCTGTTGCCTGGGTGGACTCTTGTCATTTGCTTTCATAGACTAAATGGTCTTTTTGTTTGGCTTTCTTGTAAAGCTTATCCCAGCAATATAAGAAGACCTTTACTTATTCTGATGTCGTTCTGACAGGGCAAATACTGTTTAACAGGATGAAAAAGCTGACAGTTAAGATGGGGCACAAGGAGACTTTTTGTAGCGCTACTGATGGATTTTAACTATTAACTTGCAGCTGTGGACCAATAGTTTACATCAATTTGTAGTGCTACAAAAAGTCTCAGTACAGCCCAGGCAAAAAATATATATTTTGAGGATGTACACCTTCTGTATTTTAGGACCACTCCTGGTTTTGGAAAAATTCTGGCATTCACACTAGATTATTGTACAGTGAGTGCTCATCACCAGATCATCAGTGGGGATCTCTTTTCATTATTGCATGTGTGGTTGGTGCCTTTCAATAGGCAAGACATGCGTTATTCTTTTCATTAGTGTTTATGTTGTGTTTTTGTATTTTGTTTAGTGGCTGCAGCACAAGCAATAGCCGATGAGCGCAGAAGCCAGACTGGATCTAGCCCCGTCTCCATCCCTCCCTCAGGTACTATAAAGACAACTAAGCCAGGTAACCTATATTTCCCATAACACCTTTGTGAGACTCTACCGTTCTGCAGTAAGGTGATCAGTCATGTCTGTCTTTATATAGTAATTGATGGCTCAGCTTTAAGAACAGATGAGAGGCAAAGATTAGCTCGGGAACGCAGAGAAGAGAGAGAGAGGCTAAATGGTAAGCTCCTTGTATCACCTTGATAATAAAGTGTACATTACATTATATGTCTAACATTGAATATAATTTAATCTCATGTACATCATTGTCTTTAGTGCTTGGTAAACAGTTACTGTCATGTTTTATTTTGCAGCTGCCAAAGAAAAAGAATTACTCGAAAAAGAAAAAAAGTCAAAACTTCAGTATGAGAAGCAAATGGAAGAAAAGCAGAGGAAACTGGAGGAGCAGAAGCTGAAGGATGAGCAAAAGAGGATAGCTGCAGAAGAGAAAAGAAAACAAAGATTACTGGAAGACAAGGTAGTTTTATTCCTCTAAGAGACTAGACTGACTGCATTGCATAAGTAAACTAAAATTCAGTCTTGCTGTGTGTTTCACGTATTGCTGCATTGGTGTGGTGATGTGCTGTTTGGCCATTAACCGTGCAGCAAAATTGCATGCAATTTCATCCCACAAATAAAAGAATGAAAAATTCCTATGTCCTTAACCCCTTTAGGACAATGGATGTAAATTTACGTCCATTGCCTCCTCCTTTTATATGAAGCGCGCTCAGGAGCTGAGCACGCTATATACCCGGTGGGTCCCGGTTGCTATCAGCAACCAGGACCCGCGGCTAATGCCGGACATCGCCGATCGGGCTGATGTCCAGAATTAACCCTTTAGACACCGCAAAGTTGATTGCGGTGTCTAAATTGCAGAAAAGGCATCCTGTCTAGCTCAGCGGGCTGTTCAGGACCGTAGCTATGAAATTGGGACGTCCTGAACAACTGAGAGGACAGCGTGAGGGCCCTTACCTGCCTCCTCGCTGTCCGATCTGTGCATCGATGCTCCAGCCAGGCTCTGCAGGCTAAAGCAATCGAGCACAGATAACACTGATCAATGCTATACTATGGCATAGCATTGTTCAGTGTATGCAATCTAAGGATTGCATGTAATAGTCCCCTATGGGGACTAAAAAAAGGTTTAAAAAAAAAGTTCATGTGATTTAACCCCTTCCCTAATAAAAGTTTGAATCACCCCCTTTTCCCATTTAAAAAAAATATAAATGTAAACAAAAATAAACATGTGGTACCGTCATGTGCGTAAGTGTCCAAAGAATAAAAATATAACATTAATTAAACTGCCTGGTCAATGGCGTACATGTAAACAAAATCCAAAGTCCCAAAATTGCGTATTTATGGTCAGTTTGTATACCCTAAAAAAAATGTATAAAAAGCAATTTAAAAAGTCCAAAACAAAAATAGTACAGATAAAAACTGCAGATCACGGCGCAAAAAACGAACCCCACACATTCCCGTATACGGGAAAAAAAAAAAAAAACTATAGGGGTCAGAAGAGGACATTTTTAAACATGCAAATTTTCGTACAAATAGTAATCATTTTTTAAGAGAAGTAAAACAAAATAGAACCTATATAGGTTGGGTATCGATTTAATAGTATGGACCAACAGAATAAAGATAAGTTGTCATTTTTACCAAAAAGTGCACTGTGTAGGATCAGAAGCCCCCAAAAGTTACAAAACGGCAAAATGAACAAAAAAAAAAGCTGTGGTCCTCCTTAACCCCTTCAGGACCGGGCCACTTTTGGCCTTAACCCCTTAAGGACCAAGGACGTACCGGTACGTCCTTGGTCCTGCTCTCCTGATATAATGCGGGGTTACACAGTAACCCCGCGTCATATCACGGCGGGCCCGGCGTCATAGTGAAGCCGGGACCCGCCTCTAATAGCGCGCAGCGCCGATCGCGGCGCCGCGCGCTATGAACCCTTTAGCCGCGCGCTCAGAGCTGAGCCGCGCGGCTAAAAGTGAAAGTTCCCGGCTAGCTCAGTCGGGCTGTTCGGGATAGCCGCGGCTAATCGCGGCATCCCGAACAGCTGACAGGACAGCGGGAGGGCCCCTTCCTGCCTCCTCGCTGTCCGTTCGCCGAATGACTGCTCAGTGCCTGAGATCCAGGCCTGAGCAGTCATGCGGCAGAATCGTTGATCACTGGTTTCTTATGAGAAACCAGTGATCAACATAGAAGATCAGTGTGTGCAGTGTTATAGGTCCCTATGGGACCTATAACACTGCAAAAAAAAAGTGAAAAAAAAAAGTGAATAAAGATCATTTAACTCCTCCCCTATTAAAAGTTTGAATCACCCCCCTTTTCCCATAAAAAAAAACACAGTGTAAATAAAAATAAAAATAAACATATGTGGTATCACCGCGTGCGGAAATGTCCGAATTATAAAAATATATCATTAATTAAACCGCTCGGTCAATGGCGTGCGCGCAAAAAAATTCCAAATTCCAAAATAGTGCATTTTTGGTGACTTTTTATATCATTTAAAAATGAATAAAAAGTGATCAATAAGTCCTATCAATGCAAAAATGGTACCGTTAAAAACTTCAGATCACGGCGCAAAAAATGAGCCCTCATACCGCCCCATACACGGAAAAATAAAAAAGTTATAGGGGTCAGAAGATGACAATTTTAAATGTATTAATTTTCCTGCATGTAGTTATGATTTTTTCCAGAAGTCCGACAAAATCAAACCTATATAAGTAGGGTATCATTTTAATCGTATGGACCTACAGAATACATATCAGGTGTCATTTTTACCGAAAAATGTACTACGTAGAAACGGAAGCCCCCAAAAGTTACAAAACAGCGTTTTTTTTTCAATTTTGTCGCACAATAATTTTTTTTCCCGCTTCACCATAGATTTTTGGGCAAAATGACTGATGTCATTACAAAGTAGAATTGGTGGCGCAAAAAATAAGCCATCATATGGATTTCTAGGTGTAAATTTGAAAGAGTTATGATTTTTTAAAGGCAAGGAGCAAAAAACGAAAATGCAAAAACGGAAAAACCTCCGGTCCTTAAGGGGTTAAAGTGTACCTGTCAGATCACTCAGAAAAACCAAAACTGTTATATGTTGCTCAGTATCTCTTCCTGATCATGTACATTTCATTTTTATGTGTCTATGACCTATATTTCTCTCAGAATTGGCTTTATTTCTGAATTACCTTAACCCCTTAAGGACTCAGCGTTTTTCCGTTTTTTGCATTTTCATTTTTTCCTCATCACCTTCTAAAAATCATAGCACTTTCAATTTTGCACATAAAATTCCATGCAGTATCAATGACATGGGAATTCTATTCTGCAGGTCGGTACGATTATAGCGACACCTCATTTATGTACTTTACTATTTTTGATTTTAAAAAATCTTGTTAGTGCATCGCAATTTTTTTTTGAAAGGTGTATTTTTTTTTCTGACAATGTTTTATGATAGCAATTTTTTTCCGTGAGGAGTTTACCTTTTTAGTGGTACCATTTTGGGGTACATGGGACATTTTGATCACTTTTTATTTTAGTTTTACAGAAGCGGCATTGATATAAAGCCATATAGTTTTTTATTTTTTACAGCGTTCATCGTGCGGGTTGAACATTGTGATAGTCTTATTGCTGGGTTGTTACACACACAGCGATACCAAATACTATACCAAGCATAGTAGATCAGACTCTGCCTTGTGCAGAGCCTGATCTGCTTCCGTAGCCAGGGGCCGTTCAGCAGGCCCTGGTTGCCGTGGCTACCAATGAGTACCACCGGAGTACCCCTTTAAGTGGTTAAACACTGCTAGGGAGAAATGCGTAATTCAGGACTGGTGCAGAGCAGCTGATGACTACTTGCCCAGGTCTCAGAAGTTTTTTTTAAAGGGGTACTCCAGGGAAGTTAAGAAACATGAAAATGCCCCAAAGCAACCACAATACCTGTTCGGTATCCCCTTTAGTTATTCATGTGGTTTTTGCAGCTCCTTTGGCCCCTGATATCTCCTAAATACGTTTTCCTTGTTTGCAGCACAGACTACAACTCCCAGAAGTCAGCGCAGCTCTGTGTAATGGCTGCCAGCCAACTGCTTTCACTATTTGTGTGCATTCTTACACTGCAGCTCACACACACCGTACATGTCTTTTCTTTCAATAAATCTTGCTGTGCTCTGAATAGCAGAAGTCAGTGATTACATTTTCAGCAGGAAAACCGCAGCTATGTGCTCAGTTGTGACTAAGAATCTTCACTGCTTTTCTCTCACAAGCTCTCGCACAGGGAGGGGAGGGGGAGGGAGGTGTGGCTATACAGGTAGAGCTCTAAGACCAAACAGAAATCAGACAGAAGTCAGTTCGTGTTGTCTAGAAGGGAGGGGGCTGCACTCACACAAAAAGACAAAGTGGATCTAAAAATTAAATTTTCCTCTCACTTGCTGCATGTAAATCACAGCTGAAAAAGGGAAACTGCTGTATATAGCTAATGAATGATATTTAGACAATTACAGTGATCCCTCAACATACGATGATAATTCGTTCCAAATGAACCATCGTTACTTGAATCCATTGCATGTTGAGGGATCCGTGCAATAGTAACTTAGAAAGTTATACTCACGTGTGTCGTCATCCCCCACGTGTGTCGTCATTCTATGCTGATCACATTCCTGCTTTCAGAATGATGATCACCACCCCTGTTCCTGAGTTGAAAGGCTTCATTGACCCCCATTACCTGACAGAGACTGGAAGTATGTAATGTTGGTCTCCATTTGGGTGGTATCCATCAGGTTTGAAGAATGGAATAGCACAGACTTCTCTGGTATTTTATTAAGTTAGTTACCATGAAAAAAATACCACACAGTATGTTTTCTCTTATGCAGCAAAATACAAAGCAAAATAAGCACATGTGAACATACCATAAAAGGAATTGGAAGCTTCATCTGAGTGCTTGTTGCCATGCATTCTGTCTAAACAAACCTAGATAACGGTGATGGCTATAAAATTGTTCATGTTGACATGATCTTGTCTGCCATTCCTGACTTTCCACGTTACCGAGCAAGGGCCAATTACTGACCACCTCTTGCGGAAAAATCACACAAAAGCTGTCAGGTGTCCTTTGCCTTCATCAACCTCTGTTAGCAAAAGAAACTAAATGAATGTTTGCTTGATTATTTTTTATTTTTTTTTTTTAGGAACGCAGAGAAGCAAATGTCAGGCGAACTCTTGAGCGCAGTAGTCAGTTGGACCAGAGGCAGAAACGATGGTCTTGGGGAGGATCAGCCGAAGGAGACAAACTTGGTACTTACTTTTTAATTAATTTATTTTTTTCTAATTAAAGGGAACCAATCATCAGATTTGACCCTATATAACGCATGGAAAAGTGTTATATAGGGTAAAATCTTTATCTTCACTATCCCCGAGGGATGCTCCTGCCCCCAGGGCTGGTAACATACTAACATAGTAAAAAAGACCAGAGTCCACCAAGTTCAACCTTTATCCCTAATGAGTCCCTACTGAGTTCATCCAGAGGAAGACGAAAAACCCTCACACTAGAGGTAAAAATTCCTTCCCAACTCCAAATATGGCATCAGAGTAAATCCCTGGATCAACGTTATATCCCTATAAATCTAATATACATACCCAGCAATGGCAGAGAGTTACATCATCTCACTGCTCTTACAGTAAAGAACCCCTGTCTGTTCTGGCATAGAAACCTTCTTTCTTCAAGACGTAGAGGATGTCCCCTTGTTATAGATACAGTCCTGGGTATAAATAGGTCATGGGAGAGATCTCTGTACTGTCCCCTGATATATTTTCACATAGTTATTAGGTCTCCCCTAAGCCTTCTTTTTTCTAAACTAAATAACCCTAATTCTGATAATCTTTCTGGGTACTGTAGTCCTCCCATTCCCCGTATTACCCTGGTTGCCCATCTTTGAACCCTCTCCCGCTCCACTATATCTTACTTTTACACGGGTGCCCAGTACTGTACACAGTATTCTATGTGTGGTCTGAGTAGTGATTTGTACAGCGGTAGAATTATTTCCTTGTCGTGGGCATCTAGGCCCCTTTTGATGCACCCCATGATTTTATTTGCATTGGCAGCAGCTGCCCGATGGTGAGGATATGAACTTATAAACTAGTCGCCGCCAGCCCCGTAACTAGTCCCCTGAGTGGGGAGCTCCTCTCACCTAGTCCCGTTCTTTGGCCGGCAGCAACACCCCGTCCACTTGATTGACGGGCCGTGTCATTGCTCTGCTCCGGCTGTTCAGTGAGCAGAGCGATGACGCGGCCCATCAATCAAGCGGAGGGGGCGTCTCTGCCGGCAAAAAAACAGGACTAGGTGAGGGGAGCTCCCAGCCCAGGGGACTACTTACGGGGCCAGTGGTGACTAGTTTATAAAATCATTTCCCAAGTCGTCTCCATGACAGCACCCTGAGATTGCCTCCGCCTAATTGGGACAGGAAAAACAAAAACCCCACCCCTTCCTCTCCATTCCCAGTATTTTTAATGTCCAGATTAGGGAAGGTATTCTGAGAGTGCAGGAGATCTGTTTTCTGCTAGGGGTTACTTTGTTCGTTGGCCCCATAGATGTTTTTTTTTTTACCAGGTAGTTACCTGGATTCAGTGCAGACACTGTGATGTCTGGATCCGGTGAAGCTCCGGATCCAGACATTTTTCTGTCTTCCCTTGCGGCAAACAGGCGGGCTTATGCAGGGGAGACGTGATAGGGGCCGGATCGTGATCCTCAGGTCCTGCCTTCTGGTCCCATGCTGGCTGGCGCAGGCCACGGCATCGCTAGGCCAGAGGACTCTGTGGTAAAACGTCACTCCGGTCATGTCGGAGTCCTCCGGAGGTCACCTCCGGCCACGTGTCTGACGTCACACCCAGCCGGAGTAGAGGCGGGGATTTCAAATCCCCAGGTATATAGGACAAGATTTATATGGCAGTAGGTGCTTACTCTGGTAAAGTAAGCTGTATAGGTGACCACTCTGCTGCTGCTGACGCCACTGTGACTGCTACAGCTGTCACTACCACTACCGCCACCACCACTACTACTACTACTGCTAGAACTACTGCCATTTGTTGTGTCCTATTACCCACCACAAGTTCTATTGTGAGTACTCATGATGCTCTATCATTAATTTGGCTATTACCATGGTGGGTTTTAAGATTCTATGACCGTTTCCTTGAAGGTGCTATCTGTCACAGCCGGACATTTTTGCTGCTGCTACAGTTGCTGTTTCCTCTATGTCTAAATCGGTCAAGACCCCTGAGGTTGATCCCGTACAGGTCCGAGGAACCATGAGTAATGAGGGCCTATGGGGTTTTTGGACCCTGACCTATCTTCAGAACTACTGTCTGATCCTTTCCTCCCTTTATTTTTTTTAGGGAGAAAAGGATACTCCTTTGGTTTCCGTAAAAGCGAAATCTAAAACAAGGAAATGTTTAATTTGTAATAAGGAGACTCAGGTTTTTTTTTAAAAGCCTCTATGTAAAAGATGTGTTGCTAATATGGTCTCTGAGGAGACTCCTGATATTATTAAAGATATTAAAATGATGACTCTAAATAATCTTCTTCTAGTCAAGCGGTCCCGTCTACATCTATGAAAATCCCCCAAAAATCCTTAGGAGGTCTCTTTTTTTCGACTCTGATGATGCTACGTCTCATTAAGACATTGAGCAGGGTGAATGTGTAGACAGCCCACAAGAAAAAGAGGATACAGGGTTTAAGAAATGTTTGTTTAATTCTGAAGACATTGATGAGCTAATTAAATCTGAGCCACCCTTGGCTCTCAGCAATTACCACCTATATTGCTTCCAGCATCGGCCATCATCTCCATCTATGATCTTGTATATAGCCCCCAATCGTCCCCTGATGAGTAGGGGGAAGTGAAACGCGTTGGGACATCCCTATATGGCATTTTAAATCGATAAGTATAGAATTTCTTTGTAACTATGAATCTGTATCTCCATACACTCTCTTGCTATATTGCTGACCATGTGCTATTAATACATCTGAACAACTTTTGTTGTTAACTTATACTCTGATTCCAGCATACGGGTTTTGCTATTCGGTTGATCTTGTGTTATCAATACATCTGAATAACTGTGGTGAAAAATTGTGCCTTCACATCAGCGTGCATGCCTGCTATTTGGTTATACATATAGTGGCTATTTTTGAGACATTATCCTCTGGTAGGGCACCTTATATATAAAAATATATCCTGAGTATTTCATCTAGGTATACTTCATATGCTATCATACAGCATGTTCTATTATTGAGAGTGATGAACATATATATTGAGATGGAGGGAACAGTTTCTCTTAACCTGGACCAGTCTATTTGATACTTTATTCATTTGGTTCGCTCATTGGGAGTGAAGTCTCACTATATTTTGGAGCCACATCATTAATATAGCTACTTAGGGTTCCCCAGTGAGACAGTTTTTTCTCCTTTTACTCTGACGACATAGGGTATATAGGGGTAAGTTTAGACAATGTTCCAGAGCGTTGCCGCCCTTATCAGGGCGTCAACTCCGCCTAGGTACAGGCATAGAATAGAGTAATGAGAGGGAAAGTGGCAGGTAGTGGCCAATCCATCTAAACTGGCCTATTACCCTCCTAGGTCCTTCCCCTTTTCTTCCCCACCTATACCCCACCCCTTATGTTGAGGTCATCTGTGCTTTAGAGAAGTATCTATTTGATCGGTGTTTTTGCCTATAGGATCACTGGTATCTATTTTCTTAGATCCATTGGTGAGATCATATGGACTCTTATTGAGTCTTTATCTGTATATATCTCTAATTTTGACATTTTCCTTTTCTTGATTTTGTTTGATGGTTTGGGGGATGATTCCCTATTTTAGCATATTCTATTAAAAGTTAAGTATTAGTGTTTTTTCAGTGATCCCTTAAAACTATTCAGGATGAATTATTCGGGGGGCCTAGGTGACCATAAATCTCCCTCTTTCCCTGTTCATCCTAATATTCATAAAATCATTAATGATGAATGGGCTAGGCCCGATAAGGAGTCCTTCTTTCCTAAAGGCATTAAGATACATTATCCCTTTGCCGAGTCTGATTGCTTTAACTGGGACACTATCCCGAAAGTTGAGGCTCCCATAGCCAAGGTGGCCAAAAATACTTCTTTACCATTCGAAGACTCCTCCCAATTAAAGGATCCAATGGACCAAAAAACAGAGGGTCTCTTGAAAAAAACCTGGGAGGCAGCAGCTACTTTGCGTAGGCCTAATGTAGCTTCCACCTGTGTAGCCAGAACTTTGGGTGTTTGGATTGACCAACTTCAGCTACACTTACAGGACGTTACTCCTAAAGAGGAGATCATCGAAAGTCTGCCTATTCTTAAAATGGTTACTGACTTCCTAGCTGATGCATCTGCAGAATCTGTCATGTTATCTGCCCTCACTGCTGTTCTGTCCAATATTTCTAGAAGGGTGCTATGGTTAAAATCCTGGACAGGTGGTGATACCTCCAAAAACAAATTGGCTGTCCTTCCGTTCCATGGACAATTTGTTTTTGGAGCTGACTTAGATAATATCCTGGCAAAGGCCTCTGACAGCAAACAAGGTTTTCCCAAAGAGAAAGCTCAGCAAAAAAAGACCCATTTTCGCCTCTTTTCTCAAACAGTCTTGTAGTGAAGCTAAGGGTAAGACAGGCTGTTGGTCCTACGGCAAAGGAGGTAGAGGAAGAGGGTTCTTGTTTAACCCCAACCAGTCCAGCACTGGTGGAGGTAAACAATTACGCCATTCCGATAGGAGCGAGACGGTCATCCTTCACCCTAATATGGCAATCAATGATTCCCAATCTTTGGATAGTCAACATTATTCAAGAGGGTTACCCCCCCCAAGATTTGCGGTAACAAAACAATCCCCAGGTCCCCTAGCCTTAATCCTTCAGGGAGTCATGGATCTATTAAGTTTAGGGGCAGTCATAGAGGTCCCAAAAGACCAGAGGGGCTCAGGTCATTATTCCTGTCTGTTTCTAGTCAAGAAGCCAAATGGGAAATTTAGGACTATCATCATTCTGAAACCCTTAAACAGACTAGTTACATACAGAAAGTTCAAGATGGAAACATTGAAGTCAGCCATTCACCTTATAAAAAAAAAAAACAGGGCAGTCATGGCCACATTAGATCTCACGGTCGCTTACTACCACCTCCCTTTTCACAAAGACTCCCAATCTTTTCTAAGATTCGCCATCCAGTGGGATGGCAAAGTCAACCACTTTTAATTCGTTTGTCTGACCTTCGAGATCTCCTCGCCCTCCCGCATTTTCACAAAAGTTATGGCGGAGGTGGTTGCTGTTCTCAGGAAGGAGCAAATTGTTGTAATACCATAATTCGACGACGATATATTGATTGTGGTGGACTCTATTCCTTATCTAAAGGAACATATAAATAGAACAGGTCCTTTAGGATCTTGGTTGGATCTTGAACCTAGAAAAATCAGACTTACTACCAAGTTGCAGGAAGGTCTTTTTAGGAATCCTCCTGGATTCAGTAGCTCAACAGTCCTTTCTTCCCAGGGAAAAAATCCAAAAACTAAAGGATCAGATTCGTCTACTTCTTGCTCTCAGGAGTTGTACCCTAAGATTTGCCATGTCGATCCTAGGACTGTTAACATCTTCCAATCCAGCTGTGTCATAGGCTCAGTTCCACTCCAGACCCTTCCAGAAATGGATTCTAGTTGTATGGAACAAAAAACAGAGCTCCTTAGACAAGAAATTTCTTCTTCCATCTTAGTTAAAAACCCAACTAATTTGGTGGCTTTCTCACCAGAATCTTGTGAAGGGTGTACATTGGCATCAGACAGACCCCACAATCATTACCACGAATGCCAGTGCACTGGGTTGGGGAGCTCACTCAGAAAACCTTTTTGTTCAGGGAACATGGAGTCCCTCTCTGGAAAACAGGTCAGGAAACCTGAAAGAGTTATTAGCCATCTGGATGGCTCTCCAGGACATGGAACTTTATTGCAAATACAGACACATTCTCATCTACTCACGACTGCAGTGGCGTTCATTTGTCATCAGGGGGGCCTCGCCACTCAGCCCTTCAGTCAGTCTCATGTCAAATATTCTGTTGCACAGAACAGATTGTACTTTCCATCTCAGCCGGGGATATGGAACATCAGAGCAGATTTTCTAAGCCGGCACTTCATAGATCCAGGGGAATGGACTCTAGCAGACTGGGCATTTTCGTCAATAGTCAGCGCTAGATAACTACAGATAGATTTGTTCGCCTTCAAGAAAAATCGCAAAGTGAGAAGTTTCTTCTGAATCCCAGAGACTCTCCATTGGCAGTGGATGCTCTAGTTCAAGACTGGTCTTTCAGCCTGGGGTATACCTTCCCCCAATAGTCCTAATCCCATTTGCAGGTCCCAAAAAGGGGAGAAAGCATTCCAAAAGTTCTATTGCGAGATGGATCCATATGGCCATCTCAGATGCCTATTCAGCAAGAGGAAAAGATCCCCCTCTTGAATTAAAGGCTCATTCTACCCGTGCAGTTTCTTCCTCATGGGCAGAGAGAGCATCTGCTTCTGTGGAGCGGATATGTCTTGCAACCACCTGGAAAAATGTACAAATGTTTTCCAAGCATTATAGATTAGATGTTTTTCTTCTAATCAGGACATGGCTTTTGGATGCAAGGCCTTGAGTGCTATGGTCCCTCCCTAAAATACTATTCTTTGGTATTTTTCTCATGGTGCTGTCATGGAGACGACTTGGGAAATGGTGAATTATACTCACCGATAATTGTATTTCTTGGAAGTCTCCATGACAGCACCCATAATTCCTGGTTTGGTCCTTTCGGTGATCACTTTTTCCTTTCTACTCAGTGTTGGTGATGGTGAGGAAAAAGATTTTACCCTACATAACGCTTTACCGAACATTATATAGGGTAAAATCTAATGATTGGTTCCCTTTAAGATGATGAAATAACACTAGCCCAAATGTATTAATCTGCCTGCCAGATATAAAATCTGGGTTTAGGGGTCCCGTCCCGCCATTTACTATTTCGGCTCCTTTGTTCTGTGGTCGCTATGCCCTGGTGATATGAATCTATTATTTTTTTCTTTGCACATTGTGTATTCCATTTCATTTGGTGTTAAGTTTATTTGATTTGGTGAAAAGATTAATGTTGCATGTGTATCACTTTATCAGCTAGCACCACTACTTGAGCCATTATATCTTATCACAGAGGGACAGGACTTTGGTGAGAAGGGGGTTCATGGCCCCTCTCCCATGTTGTAGAGATTGCTCGATTTAGAGCTTTTTAAGTGATTTTAGCCCTTTTTGTGTTTTTTTGCAATTTTTATGTGATACCTAATAAAATTTGTTATATATATGAATATTGATCTTGTGGTGTGCACTATTTACAGTAATCCTTGTATAGCAAGTTTTTTGCTTACTGAGCAGTAGCACCCATTGTATGATTTGGTGAGCCCCCCTCTTTTTGTACTAATAAAATCTGAGCTGTGATTGGTGACTGGGTAAAACCAGACAGTTTGTTTATGTAAGGTTGGTAAATCTGGGCCATTGCTTTTTCTTTTTTGGGCCAACTCATTGGATTTGATTGTTTTTTTGCCGGGATAGTGATTACGTGTTTTATGTTTGAATACCCCTTCAAAACAGGCTGGCTGCTGTGTGGTACTACACTATTTCATATACGGAGTAGCAGGTTAACAGTTAGGGTACAGTTAGGGTGGGACCGTACCTTTAAGAGAACACATTTGTAGGTGATTTATTTAAGGTTATTTGCTGAAGAATCCCAAAGCAAAGTTTTACCCTTGAATATTATATAAATACAGCAATTCCAAAAAAATATTCCTGTTGCTCAGATCTTTTCCTTTGCATACAAAAGTAGTTCAGGGCAGGTTAAACACCAGGAAAGTAAAAGACACCTTTGACATAGAAATGAGCTTACATGTTTGAAGTCTTCATGAGTAAAAAATAGTAGCATTGTTCAGGCGGCAGTCTTCTTTTCTTTTTTAGACCCCCTAAGGCACAGATTGAAACCTGTACTTAGTTTTAGATTTATGTGGACAGATCTACAACAGAGAACAGTCATTGTGATCTGCTCTTCCTGAGGACTTGGATTCTTTTCTCCCTCTTACAGTACAATACATGTATAAGGGATTTTAAAACTGCATGCCACATATTAATGGAAATTTTACACATGAAATACAGATCCACTGCAAATTTTCTGATCTCTATTCTCATTCTTTGCAAATGCTACAGCTTTCAACTGTGGATTTCACCCTTTTGGTGTGACAATGGCCACCATAACAGGTTCTCCTTAGTGACAGAATAGAGATTTTTTAAGTAGTACTTGTTTTGTAAAAAGAAAAATAATGTTCAGTATTTAATTTCCTATTGTTTTATCCGAAGCAACTGTGAAGACATACTGGTTATACATTAAATATCAGGATGTTGTTACGCTGACTACCTCAAGTATGGGAATACGGATTACATTACAGGGAGTAACATTATGTTACAGTAAAAACACACAGTTTATTTTAAAAAGTGTATTGTGCTGAAAGCTTCAAAGGTGAGAAGTGTCTGATCGATTGGGTACAATTGTTGGAGCCCCTACCAATTACAAGAACGGGGGTGCTGTGTGGCCCTGCTTTAATAGAACAGCATTCAGACATGAATTCTGCAGCTCAAATCAACTCTAGGGGCCAGGCAAAGATAGCAGAGTACAGAGTTGAATGGAGCAGTAGTGTGCATGTCTAAACACCACTCCATTTAATCTGGGGGGTGGGGGGGGGGGATCATGGGATCCCCATTCTCATAATTTGCAGGGATTCCTGTGGTCAAATCAGTTAAGCACTTTTCCTTTGACACGATCATGGGACTATGGGATGAGTGTCTTTCATAGCCAAACCCCTTTAAGTAAGTTCTCCTCATTTTACTTTGTGAATTATCATATCTGAAACAATTTTTGTGTCGTCATAGACATTACACAGATATGTCCTGTGCTTGCCCTGTCTTTTGTGTTGTCTTAAATGGAGAGGAAATTTGTGCTGGCAAGTCGCTTTATTTCTTCAATCCAGAATTGATTCCTTTAAAAATCACATTGTCCAGCATCAGTAAGAGGCAGTGGTGTAACTCCTCTTGGGGAAACGGGGGGGGGGGGGGGGGGGGGTCTTGAGGCATGCCATGAACCCCCTATCTGCAATGTCCATGTGTTTGTTTTAGTTTAAAATATAAATGTCTTGCTACCTTTCCATTGCAGTCACAAATATCCACTTCTGCAATCTACAGTTTCTATGTAATAGTAAAGTATTCAGATTGCAAAATTTTCTGAGTCTTTTATATCAAAACTATCTTAGGGTGGAAAAAGCTACTTGCCTTATAGCCAAAAGGTTATGGTCAGACGCCATGTTTTATTTTTTTATACAGCAGTTTAGCTCTTATTTCTCTGGGTAAATTAGTGCACAGTTTTATTTGTAAGGCCAAGTATTATTTTTTGCTTATAGCTTGGCTAAGACAAGACAATATGTATCTATACGTGCTTTAACTAGGAGACTGCAAAGCTGTCAGTTGTGATTTTATAGTGAAAAAGGAGAGGATGCAAAATCACATTTAGAAGTATTTTATTAATAAATATCTGTTAACCAAGGCAGACATATAAAAGTTACTTATGAGAAGCCTATTGACAGGGTTGCATATCACTTCATGTTAATGCAGAGATTTACTGTTTTATGGTTTTCATTTATTCTCATTCTTTAACTTGGTGTGTAATGACCCATTCCTAGTTACAACTGTTTTGTTCTTGCATAGGTACATCGGGAAGTAGTTGTCCCAGCCACGTAGATTTAATAGGCAAAAATGCTTCCACCGCAGAACCACAGGCTGAAGATGAAAGTGGATCTGGCGGTATTTATTCAGCTGAGATCTTGCTGTCCCTTGTATACTAACCTAAGGTTTTCTGGCTGCATTATAACCATTGACTCTTAGAGGTTATCTACATTTGGACATAGTCTCATTCAGATGTGTGTAGAAGTTCGTTTTCCACCATATAGAAATAGGAAAAAAATGTTATAACATAGTAAACTAAAGGTTTGGTTGATGGCTGTTCCTAACAATTAGGCTAAGTTCACATCAGTGTTGGGGTCTGAATATATTTTTATTTTTTTCACCGGACGGTCTGTGAACGAATGGAAGCAAAATTAATACTGACAGGTCCCATTAACTTTGAATGGAACCATCACATTTCTGTCAGGTGTCTGTTGTATCAGAGGAGTTGAACATAGAAATAATTGCTGCTTGCAGTATTTTTTTGCTCTGCTCAAGGCGGAGGTTTTATTGAGCTTAGCCAGCAGAGCTCCTCCTAACAGAGCACACCACTGATGTGAACCTGGCCTTGCCTATGCACAACCAGTTTGACCGAGTGTGCATGTGTCTCAATGCGAAGAGTGTAGTAAGCTGTTGGCATACCACGATTTTCCGTCCGGCTAAAACCGGATACAGGGCAAAATGAGCAGACCGGGGTCACTATCTGACTCCGGTTGGCGCATTTAAATTAATTAGATGAGGCGCCGGTCCAGCATACTGCAGCGGCCGGTTTTGAAATTTCCCAGCCGGATCTTGGAAACGTGGTGTGAATGCACCCTTCTTGTGATTGGTGGAACTCCATCACTGGAACCCTGACCCATTAGCTAGTTGCTTCCTAGCCTATGGATAGGGGATTACCTTTAATTAGGGAATAATTCCTTTAGTTTATTGTGTAAACAATTATCCCAGCTGTCAATTTACTTAATGATACTCTTATAGGTTTTAAATAGTTGTAGCAAATTAAACCCCTGCCATTTCCTTCCTGATCATACGTTTACATATGAATGTAGTATTGATGGGGCCATCTTACAAAGGGAACCACTTGCTAGAAGTCTTAATAGGGCAGGTCTGTGTCAGCTCTGCAAACTATCAGGAAGAGAAGACCGCCTCGTAAGAAGGTCACTTATTTCTCTACCAGACCCAGGCCATTTTTTTTTATTACAAAGGCAACCATATACTGTCTGGCATGTAATACTCCATTTGTAAACTATGGCTGGCTCCATATATTTTTCCAGTTTCTAAAGCTTGACCTGTGGTTATCAACTGCGGGTGAGATTCAACTGTTTAAGATACAGTACAATTGGGACGTTTCTACCATTACATGTTCCGCTCCTTCAGAGCAACAAAACATGCATTTCTATTGGTCAGAGTGATGAGGAATTGTCCAAAAGTAGTAACCTCTATAGCAGAGGTCTCCAACCTGCGGACCTCCAGATGTTACAAAACCACAACTCCCAGCATGCCCGGACTGGCAACGGCTGTCCGGGCATACTGGGAGTTATAGTTTTGCAATATCTTGAGGTCCGCAGGTTGAAGACCACTGCTCTATAGGGTAGGGCTCCACAGCCATTTATCACAATGGATTTTGTATTGAATTTATCTAAAATGCAGGTGATTCTTAAGATTCTTAAAATTAGTTTTTCTGCATTTTGATTGAGTAAATAGAAATCAATTGTTCCCTGGCATAGAACATCATTGCAAAATGTTGCCTTTTTATCCAAATGTATCCAGACGATTTTACTTGACCACATAAAATTGTGTCCTATATCACTCTAAGATCTATTATTACATGGGTGTGATAATCACATATATTTAATTGCTGTGTAGCCCTGGCCTTATACACAAGGAACAGCTTGCTTACAATGAGGAATGCAGTCACTGAACATGTATCTTCTTTATTTTGGCACACCTTTATTGAAGTAATATTAACCTATATGAATCCGGCCTGCATGACAAACTACTTCTTTTCTGCATGCTTTTTAAATCTTCTTTATCCCCTTCTGCAATCAATTCTTTCATATGATCTGATAAAAATAATAGTGGTTTATGTTAGGAATTGACCAATTATCGGTTTGGCCGATATTATCGGTCGATATTCACGATTTTGGGCATTATCGGTATCGGCAATTACCTTGCCGATAATGCCCGCCCCCCGCACCGCTTTTGAACTTTTGAAAGTATTTATTAAGTAATTATATTCTTGATGGTATTTTATGAATCTCTGAATATTTAAACAGCTCACAAATTATGAATATTTAATATGTGAACTACTGTTTGAGGAGCTAAAACATACAGATGTGACAGGACTTTAAAGGGGTTGTCCTGTGAAAAACAACTAATCCCCTATTCACAGGATACCCAAGTACAGCACTCTGGCATCTTCAGCACTCCTATAGAAGTGCCGTCTAAAGCAGGCACACTCTCTGAGAGCCCGGCCCCAGTCTGAAGAGACATCATAGAACTTGTTTGAAAGTTAAAGGGGTACTCCGGTGAAAAAGTAGATTTTTATACTTACTGTAAACTCTTTCTCTGAGCTTCTATTGGGGGACACAGGAACCATGGGTATATGCTCCTTGCCGCTAGGAGGAAAAAAGCAAAAGAAAGTCTTCTCCTCCCGGCAGGATATACCCGCCCCTTAGCTCTGAGCAACTCAGTTTAGTCCCAAAGCAGAAGGAGAACCGACCAGGAAAAGGAACAGTCCGAAGAAAACCCAGACAATACAAGGGGACCCACCACAAAAAAACACCCCAGCACAACAGCAGCAGAAACTGGCTGGCCACATACAAACAAATGGGTGGGTGCTGTGTCCCCCAACAGAAGCTCAGAGAAAGAGATTTTACTGGAAGTATAAAAATCTACTTTTCTCCAGCGCTTCATTGGGGGACACAGGAACCATGGGACATCCTAAAGCAGTCCCTGGGGAGGGAAAGACCGGCGGTGAGGGTGCTGCCGGGAATGTACCCTTAATGCCCCAGAAACACCCCCATGGCACCATAGGGGGAAAAATCACAGAGGGGAGAAGGACTGAGGCCCAGGGGGAAATGGAGGGAAAGAGGGAGGGGGGCGGGGGTAGGGGGAACATACTTGCCCACATAGACAAATGGCAAACGGGGGACCCGGACCAAGGTTACACCACCAGGCGCTGGTTGGTGGCGAGGAGGGGTTAGCGGCCCATGCTGCAATGCACTGTGCCCCTAGCTTGCAGGTGGGGGATCGGGCAGCGCCATGCTCCTTTCGCCCCATGCTAGAAAAAACAAAGAAGGAGCCGACTTTCTTTTTTTTTTTCTTTTTTTTTTTTGCCTCCTAGCGGCAAGCAGCATACAACCATGGTTCCTGTGTCTCCCCCCCCCCCCCCCAATGAAGCGTTCGAGAAACAATATTTTTCTTTAAATCAACTGGTTAAGCAGATTTGTTAATCTTAATCCTTCCAGTACTTATCAGCTGTTGTATGCTCCACAGAAAGTTTTTTTGTTTCAAATTTCTTTTCTGTCTGACCACAGTTCTGTCCATGTCAGAAACTGTCCAGAGTAGGAGCAAATTTACATAGCAAACCTATCCTGCTCTGGACAGTTCCTGAGACAGACAGAGGTGTCAGTAGAGAGCACTGGTCAGACAGAAAAGAAATTTTAAAATGAAAAAAACTTCCTGTGGAGCATGCAGCAGCTAAGTACTGGAAGGGTTTTTCACCGGAGTACCCCTTTAAGGTACACTTTTTAATTTGGCTTTCAGAAATATATTTTGCAGACTTAGGAGCCAAAGGTGCCAAAGTAACTATTATTTGTCCTGAATCCTATGTGAAATCTAAGTTACAATGTGATGTAACAGTGAGTTGCAGCTTTGATTTTTCTATGCAAGAGAGTAATTCTTAAAATGCAGTCTTTTCATAGGGTCAGTCTCCAGCATTGTCTACATTCAGTTCATTTACAGGAAATTACTAAAAGACGTCAGTAGAGATGAGCGAACTTACAGTAAATTCGATTTGTCACGAACTTCTCGGCTCGGCAGTTGATGACTTATCCTGCATAAATTAGTTCAGCTTTCAGGTGCTCCGGTGGGCTGGAAAAGGTGGATACAGTCCTAGGAAAGAGTCTCCAGCCACCGGAGCACCTGAAAGCTGAACTCATTTACGCAGGATAAGTCATCAACTGCCGAGCCGAGAAGTTCGTGACAAATCGAATTTACTGTAAGTTCGCTCATCTCTAGACGTCAGCACACCAAAAAAAGGTCAATTTTTTTTATGGTGTGTTCACATGGCCTCCAATTTCATATTACATAAATGTGTTATTATCTTAAAATATATATATATATATTTTTATCTTTTATGTGATCCAGAAAATTTCCCTTTCTACACTTTTAACACTGCCCATTAAAACAGGCAGTAGACTGACATGTCCTGTTAATCTACAGCTTACTTGTCAGCTTTGCTGCGCAGACTGGGACAGGGGCAGCAGTGACAGCATTCCTTTTTTATTTTTATTTTTTCCTTTTTTTTTCACTGTATGTATTTGCAGTTTACACACCCTGGTTCCCACATTATACACCGTACACACAACCTGGTGACGCATCACTTGCTTCTTCTATTATTCGCCATCTGCAGAACAATTTTTGTTGACCGTATTCAGTACTGAAATCTGATCTCTGTAGGTCAGTAAAAGAGATTCATCAGTTGGTTCATGTTATTTATTGGTTTGTAAAATGATGGTCAGTAGGTCAGTTTTCCGTCAATAAACATTTCTGCTTTTCCTTTTGCTATAACATGCTACATATTTCATGAAAGTCTGCTTTATAGCTTAAAGAGGATTTCCACTAAAAACAGTCATATATTGCTATTTTAGAAGCCAGAACAGTGGCAAACATTTTGTAGCTGTGTTTTTCATTTGCATACATACATATTGATAATTCTGCATTGTTTTCGTGGACATTTGCAGAAATGTGACATTGGGAGCTGCCGCAAACATATATGCTGCCCTGACTTCTGATTTAAAGGGGTACTCCAGTGAAAACCTTTTTTCTTTTAAATCAACTGGTGGCAGAAAGTTAAACATATTTGTAAATTACTTCTATAAAAAAATCTTAATCCTTCCTGTACTTATTAGCTGCTGAATACTACAGAGGAAATTCTTTTCTTTTTGGAATGATCGCTGATGACATCACGACCACAGTGCTCTCTGCTGACGTTATTATAATAATAATAACGCTTTATTTATTGTTGTCCTTAGTGGGATTTGAACCCAAGTCCCCAGCACTGCAAGGCAGCAGTGCTAACCACTGAGCCACCATGCTGCCCTTAGCATACATCTGCTATGCATGGCTGCTAAAATGGACAGAGATGTCAGCAGAGAGCACTGTGCTCGTGATGTCATCAGTGTTCCAAAAAGAAAGGAATTTCCTCTGTAGAATTCAGCAGCTAATAAGTACTGGAAGGATTAAGATTTTTTTAATAGAAGTAATTTACAAATATGTTTAACTTTCTGCCACCAGTTGATTTAAAAGAAAAAAGGTTTTCACCGGAGTACCCCTTTAACTAGTATATGGCCATCATGGGAATCCTCCTAAACATGGACAAAGACTAACACCTGATTAACATTTAGCAGGAAAAATTGCTGTAAAGGCAAATATTTCATTTTATTGTATATTTTTTTTTTTCTTTAAACTATAGCAGCAAACATACGTTCCTCATCAGCATCGAACCTAAAGCAGGCAGACAACAGCATTCACAAGCGTCTATCATCATCATCTGCCACCCTTGAAAAAGGTAAGTTTGTGTGGCTGGCTATGAAGAGTTGACTGCTCCATCTGTTGTATTAGTTTTTTCCTACAAAACATTGTGCTCTATGTGGTATTTTCTTTTCTCTCAAAATGTAGCTTGTGATTTTTCTTCATCATATAAAAGGGTTCCATTATTAGCAGATAAAGCTTATGCAGTGAGTAGCAGCATTTTCCAACATACATTGTGAAATAAAGTTTTTAAGAACACCACTTGTAGACATTGGATAGAAACATTTATTGTAATCTTCTGGATGGTAAAAATCAGTCTAGACCAGTGTTTTCCAACTAGGGTGCCTCCAGCTGTTGCAAAACTACTACTCCCAGCATGCCTGGACAGCCGAAGGCTGTCCAGGCATGCTGGGAATAGTAGTTTTGCAACAGCTGGAGGCACCCTGGTGTGAAAACACTGGTCTAGGTCCTAAGGTCACTGTTTACTGTAGAACAGTGATCAGAACTGTCTCATGTATTGAGCCAGAAACGTGTGTGAGAGGCGCATGACAATTCTCATTTACTGACAACTTCACAGTTCTTGAAAACCATGAAGAAATTTAGCACAAGATGTAAAATAAAATTACAAATTATAAGCTTTATTTCCTAAAATGTGACTACCCCTCAAAAAGAGGATTGTTTCACCTGGTAATATAAGACCCTGTTGTTGAAGCTTCAAATATTTGATTCCAATTCTTTTGATCTGGGTAGTCGATTCTGGCATTCAGCTGCTTATAATGCCTTCTGTTCAGAGACAACAAAGACAATCCTCAATCTATGACACTGTGAAATGCTGGATTACAAGCCTTATGTAATTGTACTGGAGGTTCATCTTGTTACTAAGCACTTGTACGTGCCGAGACCAAGAATACTAGCAGCCGAATACATTGACTTTCTAAACCAGAAAAAGCTATCACTGATAAATGGTAGCACACCCAATATAATTAATCGACAATGTTCATTGATACAAAAAATACATAGGAACATGCAATTGCACACAAAAAGAGGTTAAAAGCAATAAAATCTCTGGCTAACTAAAGCCAGCACATTGACTTCACACAACATGGAAACTTACAGTGCCAGTTGATTTCTTTGTTTTTATTTGGAAATTGCAGTGCTTTAATGAAAAATGTTAGTTTGTCTCTATTTTTTGTTTTGTTTTATGTATAATCTGCCATAATCTGTTCATAAGAATAAGCAGATTTTGCTTCTCGGCCTTTTGGCTAAGATAAAGTGTAGTATCTGTTCTTATCAGTTTAATCTTATCTGATACGCCCTGGGGACCATATAGTGAATGGATTTTTGAGAACAGGGACTGATTTTGAAGCTTTCTTCTGTGGCCCTTTGCATTGACCTGATAGGGCAGTATCTTTGGGTACAGTGCACCAAAGAAAAAAAAAGCAGATTTCCCATCTTACACCATCCTATGTTCCTAGTATTGTGAGATTCTACGTTATGCTGCTGTTCTGTGATGGATTCAAATGTCAGCAGATCATGATCCTGGATTATTGGCTACCGCATGAAATTATTTTTTATTTATTTTTATTATTATTACAATTTTTATGCAATTATAAAAAAAAAACGCTTGAATGGGACTGAATACATAGTAACCACTGTAAACAAAAAGGGGCTTCTGGCAAGCGCCGTTCTGCTGATAGGTGAGGGCTAGACTCAGATTTATCCATCTGCCTGAAACCAGGACTGTCTAGTTTTTCCACTTAGTAAACAATCACAGCTAAGGTTTCATTTTACATAAGAGCTAAGCTTGTTATTAGGTTTTTAGGAGAAAATAAGTGGTCTATGGAGGCGCTGCTCAAGGATAGTCACGAACCGACACTCAGGCCAGCACAGCACAATAAATATTTATTCAAAAAGTGCCTTCCTCCGGTCCAATTTGACAGTACACGCCTCGTTTTTGGCACGGTAAGAGTGTGCTGTGGAGAGGAGGAGATAGGTAAGGTTTTGCTGAAAAGAGAACGGAATCTGCGAGCAGAGACTTTGGTCGGCAAAAAAAAAAAAAAAAAAAACTACGAATCTGTTCAGTGTCACCTTTAAAGTTCTAATGTTATGTTTAGTAATTTGGTCCTAGCATTGAGCAACTTGCACTGTATGTATAAGCGGTGCTGGTGTTTTGCTCCCAGGGACCAAATTACAAAAAATTGGGGGAGATAATCAAAATTGCCTGCACCAAAAAACTGACTTAAATGACTGGCTACCACTTTTTCAATGTGTTTTGGACACTTTTTCCCAAAACTCAACAAGGGGTCTTGACTTAGCCTTGCTTAGGCTTCCTTTACATATATGCGTTGTCTGTTTTTTTCCCTCTTTTGCAAAGCAGAAAATGCATCGGAGGGAAAAAGAAGCCAGAACTGATCCCATTAATTTGAATGGGACAGTTCACAATCATCCGGCGTCTCAGTTTGGACTCCAGATGATTGGACTTGCCTGACATGCACAGTCAAGGAAAAGCATCTTGGTGCGTTCCCCCATCTACCAATCACAAACAATGGACACCAGTTGATACACAACTGAAGCATTTCTGGCATCCGATTTGGCAAGTTTCGCCCGGTTTTGCCAGAGCTGGACACCGGATATGTGTAACTCTAGCCTTAAGTGTCAAAACCTGTGCCACTTTTATGCACCAGTTTTTGACAAAGTAAACAAACTAACAGAAAATTTTAATTCAGGCTAGTCGATCGTAAGGATGCGACTGTAACAGATTTTGATCATCTCACCCACTGTCGATTTAATAGTGAATGTTTCCATTAATATATAGACTAAAGAGAAACTGACAGCTGGGTCACCTGTATTAAACCCAATACACAGGGTTACAATGTGAGTAAAAAGGCTTTATTCCTCACCCGGATTGGTGGTCTGGTTACAGAAATACACGCTGTAGCCCCAGTTGTTAATATAATATTAAACCCCCTTTGCACAATGGAGGCAGGAACTGATGTTCTAAGCTTCCCTGCCTCCGTCCTCTCTACTCCCATATGCCGCCTCATAAAGATTCAACGTTTTCTCACATGTGAGGATGAGGTGGGCGGGCATAATGGGGCAGAGAGGATGGAGCCACTGAAGTTCAGAACACAGACTCCCGCTTCTATTGCGCAAGGAGGGTTAATGTTGTGTGTAACTCCAGACCACGGGCCCAGCTGAGTAATACAACATTTTAATCCAAATGACCTGCACTATAACCCTGTGTATTCGGTTTAGTGCGGGTGGACAATCTGTCAGTTTCCCTTTAAAATGTCCTGGGATAACCATCTGGAAGACTCTTTACAACTATGTTTGCATTCTTTATGATAACATTATGATTTCCACAGTATTTTCCACTGTACAAAATATTTATTATGATTATAGTAGCACTAATAGTTGTTTTTTCCCCTTCATTTTGTGTCCGTTTATTATGTAAGGTCTTTTACTTCTGTTGGAGCTTGTATTTGTTGCTGCTAACTTTGCACATTTTCCAGGTACCAAGCAGAGGAGCTCCTCCTTAAGCAGGCTGAATAACAAAACTCCTAGTCCACAGCCCTTCTCGCCTAGGGTTTCAAACCAGGAGCAGAAAGGTGCAACTTGTGAATAACGTGTATTTTCTTTTTTTAGTCTTCTGGATAGGTAGAACTATAAAATTGTGAATACTTTACTATTTAACAGAACCGTATTTACATATTTCACATTGCAAAACATTTGATGTTGTAAAGCACATCCACTAGGTTAAGAATTTTAAAGATAATTATACATGCAAAAAATAATTACCACATACTCTCCTAGTAAAGAAACAGGTCTCAATTCCATGGCACTCCTCTTATGTTACTGCAGGATAGACAGAAGGATAGCTTATTGACAGTGTATGCTGCTGTATGCCTATAAGGTGACATAAGTTGGGGATGCCATCAGGTATATGTGAAACAACAAGGCAATACTAGCAATAATTAGTCTATGTCATTGGCATAGCAAATAGTTTAGGGAATTTGTGGAAAAAACACTTAATGATGGCATTGTCTAGAGCACTGTTTCCCAAATGGTGTGCCTCCAGCTGTTGCAAAATTACAACTCCCAGCATGCCCGGACAGCCGTTGGCTGTCCGGGCATGCTGGGAGTTGTAGTTTTGCAACAGCTGGAAGCGCCCTGGTTGGGAAACACTGGTCTAGAGGACCTGTACAGTGTCAGATGTTTCGCTAGTGGAATGTGCATTTAAACGGATGTCTGTGTACAAACATTGATTTCTATAAACTGTTTTGCAATTGTTGAATACTTACAATTGGGAACCTGTCACATGGAACAGGCAGTCTGATATGTGGACATCATGTTATAGAGCAAATGGAGCAGAGCATATTGATATTTAGTTTTGTTTATAAAGTTACAGTATAACTTATATTTTATGCATCTGAATCCCTGCTCATCCTCAGATTGAAGGGGTTGTCAGGCAAAAGAAAACTCCTCTCACAGTATAGGGGATAGTTGTCTGATCGGGACCCCGGCTCTCTGAGAGGAGTGCATGCTGCAGACTGCATGCGCTCCATTTATTTCTATGAGAGCATCGAAGATACTCAAGTGCTGTACTCATGCATACCCAGCGCTTTGATAGATGCATGTGCCCGTTGGGGAGATCATGGAGGTGATAAGTTGTCTTTTACTGGACAACCTATTTATGGTGACATCACCATCTGTGCGGATTTCCATCGAAAGAATAAACACATTCATTCTTTTGTCAGAGTCTGAAATCTGAATTTTTGTGGCAGAATTTTCCACTGCAGAAAGCCTATTAAAGGGAGCAGCAGAAGCCTATTAAAGACAAAGGGGAGGGGGGGGGGGGGGGGATTTATGAAAACCTGTCCAGAGGAAAAGTTGCTGAGTTGCCCATAGTAACCAATAAAATAGCTTCTTTCATTTTTGAAAAGGCCTCTGAAAAATGAAAGAAGTGATCTGATTGGTTGCTATGGGCAACTAAGCTAGTTTTCCTCTGGACAGGTTTTGATAACTTTTCCCCAATAGGAGGCTGCCGCATCAGAATTTCTATTCTGCAGTGTGATCTTTCCCTAATTGTCTAGTGGTTCATGTCTAGTGGTGATTGGCTGGGAATAGAAGAATACTGTCAATCACTGATTAGGATGCCTTAGCCCACAATGAGCAGAGGCTTAGTCCAATAAATGACAACTTCTTTTCAATAAATTACAACTTCTTTTTACACAAAACAATGTATCCATCTGCTCATCTCTTCCTGCTCTGAAAATACCGTCTCCAGATTAAACTGCATCTGCAGTTTTAAATGTTTCCTTTGAACGGGAACTCTGGTACTTTTAGTCTTATCCCTTAAACACAGGATAGGGGATAAGTGTATAATCACTGGGGGTCCAACCGCTAAGATCCGACCCCCCACCCCATCTACTGCCCGGCACCCCTGTTTTCTGAAGAAAGCAGACTCTCCTAGTGCACGGAGTAGTGGTAGTCGACACACCCCTCCATGCACTGTCTATGGGAGAGTCTGAGACAACGCATTGAGGGTGTTTGTCAACAAAAATCTTCAGAACACCAGGGCACCGGGCAGGAGATTGTGGGGGTCCCACTGTGTGTGTGTATATATATATCCCCAAAAAATAAAGGGAACACTAAGATAACACATCCTAGATCTGAATGAATGAACTAAACATATTAAATATCTTTGTGTTTACATAGTTGAATTTGCTGACAACAAAATCACACAAAAATTATCAATGGAAATCAAATTTATCAACCCATGGAGGTCTGGATATGGAGTCACACTCAAAATCACAGTGGAAAACCACACAACAGGCTGATCCAACTTTATGTAATGTCCTTAAAACAAGTCACAATGAGGCTCAGTAGTGTGTGTGGGCTCCACGTGCCTGTAGCTGTATGACCTCCCTACAACGCCAGGGCATGCTCCTGATGAGGTGGCGGATGGTCTCTGGAGGGATGTACTCCCAGACAGTCTGTGGTGCAATGTGGTTGGAGCGAGACATGATGTCACAGATGTGCTCAATCGTATTCAGGTCTGGGGAACGGGCGGGGCAGTCCATAGCATCAATGCCCTCCAAACTCCAGCCACATGAGGTCTAGCATTGTCTTGCATTAGGAGGAACCCAGGGCCAACCGCACCAGCATATGGTCTCACAAAGGGTCTGAGGATCTCATCTCGGTACCTAATGGCAGTCAGGCTACCTCTGGCAAGCACATGGAGGGCTGTCTGGCCCCCCAAAGAAATGCCACCCCACACAATTACTGACCGACCGCCAAACCGGTCATGCTGGAAGATGTTGCAGGCAGAGGAACATTCTCCACGGCGTCTCCAGACTCTGTCACATCTGCTCAGTGTGAACCTGCTTTCATCTGTGAAGAGCACAGGGCGCCAGTGGCGAATTTGACAATCTTGGTGTTCTCTGGCAAATGCCAAACGTCCTGCATGGTGTTGGGTTGTAAGCACAACACCCACCTGTGGACGTCGGGCACTCATACCACCCTCATGGAGTCTGTTTCTGACCGTTTGAGTGGACACATTCCCATTTGTGGCCTGCTGGAGGTCAATTTGCAGGGCTCTCGCAGTGCTCCTCCTACTTCTCATTGCACAAAGGAGGAGGTAGCGGTCCTGCTGCTAGGTTGTTGTCCTCCTATGGCCTCCTCCACGTCTCCTGATGTACTGGCCTGTCACCTGGTAGCGCCTCCATGCTCTGGATACTATGCGGACAGCAAACCTTCTTGCCACAGCTCACATCGATGTGCCATCCTGGATGAGCTGCACTACCTGAGCCACTTGTGTGGGTTGTAGACTCCGTCTCATGCTAACACTAGAGTGAAAGCACCGCCAGCATTCAAAAGTGACCAGAACATCAGCCAGAAAGCATAGGAACTGAGAAGTGGTCTGTGGACACCATCATCAGAACCGCTCCTTTATTGGGGGTGTCTTGCTAATTGCCTATAATTTCCACCTGTTGTCTGTTCCGTTTGCACAACAGTATGTGAAATTAACCGAAGAAGTAGACAGAGATCACATACACACAGAAGATAGGTCTCAGCACCTAAGTATGTGAAATTGATTGTCAGTCAGTGTTCTTCCTGAGTGGACAGTGTGATTTCACAGAAGTGTCATTGACTTGGAGTTACATTGTGTTGTTTAAGTGTTCCCTTAATTTTTTCAGCAGCGTACATACTTATTCCCTGTTCTGTGGATAGGGGATAAGTCTAAAAGTATTCCCCTTTAAGGCTTATATGTTTTGAGCCAAAATTGTTTGTTTCCTTCATGAAGTGGCTTCCGGTCCAGCAGTGGCTGATAATGCTAAACAATAGCCTGCACTCTGCACATATTCCTATAATGTCAAATTTCATCCTACCATCATAATTTAGTATTCTTGTTTTGAAATGTGGTTCTTATTCTTAGTTTCCTGTGAACTTCTTTTTTACCTTTTAGTGACCTTTTATACAATAGTACATAGGTAAACAGCTTGTTCTTATTATATGTTTGGCCCCTTTTCAGTCTGATAAGCTGTGTTCTGTTGGTTTAACATTTAGGTGGAACAGGCCACAAGAGAAGCTCTTCCCTCTCTAGACTGAGTAGTAAAAAATCACCACCTGCACATCTAGAGGGCGTGAAAAAGGAAGAAAAAACAGGTGTC
Organism: Hyla sarda; assembly: GCF_029499605.1. Classification (NCBI taxonomy): domain Eukaryota; kingdom Metazoa; phylum Chordata; class Amphibia; order Anura; family Hylidae; genus Hyla; species Hyla sarda. The sequence continues at coordinate 125,481,318 of NC_079197.1, forward strand.
TGTTCAATCTGCTTTATATGTGCATGGAAGGACTCTAATCCTGCTAGCAGTATATGTACTTCCATAGCTGCAATACACTACATACAATGGGTTATATATGGCTGTTCATTGGAGGGGGGTGGGATGGTTCAATCACACACATTTTTTCCCCAGTAAATATTGTAACAGCAGTCTTTCTTAATAAGGCCCTGTTGTCATGTCTCAAAGACAATGTAGTGGTCAGTATAGTTTCTTTAAGGGGCTGATCACATTCCTTTCTACAGTTTGTGGAGGGCCTTTACCAGTAGTCTCCAAGCTGTGGACCTCCAGCTGTTCCAAAACTACAACTCCCAGCATGCCCAGACAGCCGTTGGCTTTTTGGGTATCCCTGGAGTTGTAATTTTTCAACAGCTGGAGGGCCACAGTTTCAAGATCACCGGCCTATACTGAGGGTAGAACACTGGCCTATTCTGAGGTTCAGTTTTCAAGAACCTCGTTAAAACATAACACGCTTACTACCTGTAGCTGCCATTGAGGATACCTACATTGAACTTTGTAATAACCCAGTATGCCTCAAGCACTTTCTAGAAGTCACTTCAGGTAGCCAGCACGTTAACTTTTTGACCCTTTGAGAAGGTCCATTGGAGGGTATCATAACTAGTGCTCCTCTCGATAATGGACGCTCATTTACTGGGCCTTTACACTTCTCGATTAATTGTGCGGCTGGACTATTTAAAATTTCCTTCAGTCTATGTAAAGAGGACAGGTTCCTGTAATATGCATTTACACTGTGTGACAATAACATAAAGGATTGTATTTAGTAATGTGAAAATATAGGCACGTGTTCTGTAACCTAACTAAACTGACCTGAACCAAAGTCTGTGCCGCTTTCTTTTCTGTACAGTATTAACCAGAAGCTAAGGATCTGCTGCTGCGTCCTCTTATGCCTGAAGCTAATCCTTTGTCTTTGTTTCCAGTACAGGATGCTAACCAGTTCCTAACATGCAGTCCTATCTCTCTCCTTCTTACCTAACAGCCTGGTTTATAACTTGTTTTATTTTTTACATTTTTTTTAAAGCTATATCCTGACTGGAATATTCTTATGTCCTCCTCAATAATTTCTTTTGTTGAATGCATGCATGTATGATGTTTCTAGAGTTGTTAATACAAAATGAATTCATTTAATACAGTTAATGTGAAAAGGTGTTATAACATTAATATGCTGCTTTAATCCTGCCTGTTTGGGTGATGAGCCTTAATCCTATTTTCTACTCACATCTAAGACCCTTACTTTTGGTGCCTTTTGCTTATAATGTGGTTTCTTGGTTTTTCTGTATTGCACTGTATTTAGTCATAACAAAACCCATTTCATTTATCTGTTTAGCTCATCGCCCCCCGAGCAGCCCCCTGGACAGTAGTTTAATCAGTCGTCTCCTCGCCCCCACTCAGTCTTCCCTAGCTAGGAGTAAGAGTGCTGCTACATTGTCAGCCGATGGAAAAGAATTGCCAGGTAACACTATGTGCTACAAGTTGCACATGAATCCTCAAAGTGGAGTGCTCTACATCATGCAAATACGAAGTCAGTTTGTCATAATTTATAGCATCATGGAGAATTGGCCCCAATCATTAGATATATATATATATATGAAGAAATAATGAAACTGTAAAGGGCAGTGTGATAATGATGGTTTTAGTGTTACTAAAGAGGTTGTCTAGTAGTAGAAAAATATCAGCTTTTTGCCAGAAACCGCACCAGTCTTATAAATACTGCAGATTAGCCTCAGTAAAGAGAATGGGATTAAATTGCAGTACCAGGTACAGCCGAATGACAAGAAGATCCCTTTTTCTAATCTAAGACAAGGCATGTTGTAACATTAAGCAATACGTGCAAAAGCATATAAGAAATATAGCGTTGCGTTAAAAAGTTGTGGATGAACTGATGTCATTTCCTAGTAGCAGCTGTAGCAAAGATTTATGTGTAACTTAAGATAAAGGAATATTAACTTACAGCAATGTCATTGTTACCCCCTTTAGTATTTCTTTAATTTCTAGCAGGTGCAACTGGAGAAAGTATAGTTATTATTAAAACAGTGACAATGGGCAGATACCCTTAAAACTTACTAAACTGTAGAAATCACATCAATCCATTTAGTAAATGGGGACCTTTCTTCCTGGTGCTATTGCTTCTGTACACTTTGTAACAGGTGGTGGTGTTTGTGTGATCTGCTGCACTGCGCACTACCATTGGTGGCCTTCCTTGCTGTTTCTAACACACAGTCTCTTTCTCTCTTTTTCTCCTTTTCCTCTGTTATGCTCTGCACTTGGCTCTTTGTTTTGTCCTGTCAAATTCTTAACTTTATAGAATCTCACCTCTGTCCTCGTTCAGCTTCAGCCGCTACCACCAGTACCCCACCCTCCGTCTCTAAAGGTCCCATGCGCAGCCGCAGCATTGACAGAGTGAAGACTCCTAGCATGGCAGCATCTGGTTCTACCACTTCAGAAGCTAGCCAGGTAGGCAGGAATGCCCTTTTCTATTTATACATTCCTTGTTCTTTTGGATTTTGTTTGTTTCTGAGACAATATAACATCGTAGAGGGTTCATCTGATTAATGAATAGAGCTGGCAATTTATCTGTGGTTATCTGTGAAACAAATGGAGAGTACGATTAATTTGTCTTTGGCTTACATTGGCATTGTGTGTACAATTAAGCTATCTCTAGCTCTCCCATAGAGATACATGGAGGGGGGAGTGTCGGCTGACTCTTTGTATGGGGGTCGACGCGCTCCGTACCTTGGAAGAGCCAGGGTCCCAGTGCTTGAACCCCCTTTGAATAGGGGATACTTTTTTCTCCCAGATACTTCTCCTTTAATGGACAAGTACAAAATGATGGCTAATCCTTTCTTCACCTGACCTAATCTGCCAAGGATTTTCGGGCGACCCCGTACACAACACATAATTGACTGGTTCAGCCATCTTTTCTTTTAACATCTATGGATGCCTAAGGGTGCGTTCAGACTACGGAATTCCCGCGAGCGGAATTCTGCGGTGTGAACTTAACATTAGTGTGAATGGGTCTCCTCGAGACCCGTTCACACTGCGGAATTTAAGCGGCTGAAATTGTTCTGCTCAAGAAAGAACATGTTCATTCTTTGCGCGGATTCCACGAGCACTGCATAGCCGTCAATGCTGACAGCTCAGTGCCCCGCGGCTCTAGCGCCGAAGTACCATCAACGGCGGCGGCCAGGTGGAACCTTCACTCGCGGAATTCAGCGAACGTAGATTCCGCAGTGTGAACGCACCCTTAAAGGGATTTACCAGGCGCCCTGTCTGAAAACTTATTTATGATTGGGCCCAAAGGATGGTCCATTTGTGAACAGTTCTATAAATATTTTTCTATTCTACACATACATTTTAATAGATTTTCAGATGTTTACATGTAATTTTATTTTGTATTTAGAGTATACTTGCTGTTATCATCATAGTCAGTATAAAAATATTGGGGGGAGATTTATCAAAACCTGTCAAGAGGAAAAGTGGCTGAGTTGCCCACAGCAACCAATCAGATCACTTCTTTCAATTTTGAAAAGGCCTCTGAAAAATAAAAGAAGTGATCTGATTGGTTGCTATGGGCAACTTGGCAACTTTTCCTGTGGACAGGTTTTGATAAATCTCCCCATTGAGTTTTAACACCATTTTGTTTCCTAGAATACCCTAATATTTTGATGCTTTTCCTTGTTCCCGTAATACAGGGATTTTGATATTTGGTTGACTGTCGGCACTTTTTCCTTAAAAGTAAGGTGAACAGGAACTGTTTTTAAACAAAGAAAAAGGGGGTTTCTGAATGCTTAGGCTCAGAGGGTGAGAATTTGAGGCTGAGGGGGCATAAATCAAGCTCACACCTTTTATAGAGCGTAGCATTTACACCCCTTTTTGAAATAAAGTTCACACCCACCTTATTATTCAGGTGAAAGTGTACTTGAACTTGATTTTTATACCTTTTATATTTCCCTCTTTGAGGGACTTTGGACTCCTTTGTTCTATACAATGTATGTATTACCTTATAGAAGTCGGGCCCTGAAAAGCCTTCACCACCATCTGTGGGGAAACGGCCGCCATCTCCTACTGCAACTTCACAACGAAGATCTCCTTCGCCCGCTGGTGTAACAAAGCGAGCTCCATCACCAACACTGGAAAAGTATGTTTTGTTTTTATTTTTCCTTTTTTCGTTTTATTTTCCATTCTTGATGATACATCTCTACTTACATTCCCTAAAAAATGTATAATCTCTGTGTGATGGATTTTAGTTTCTAAATTGAAATTAAAATGTTCAAGACATAAGATTTAGCTCTGGCTACCAATTTCCCGAAGGCTGCAAATGTGTCAAATGAAAAAAAAAATGATTGTGTGATTTTGCAGAGGGAATAATATGAATCTAAATTTATGTAATGCATATACATAATATATATGTAATGTAATGTCATTTCAGAAAGAACACTAGCTCAGTGACACAAAGGACCCGTCCGCCATCTCCAAGCTTACTGAAGCAGAGACCTGCTTCACCAACTATGACTCCAAAACCGGTTCCAATCCAGCGCCCCTCACTCACACCGCCTGTCTTAAGCACTACCAAAAAGACTGCTGAACTAGAAACTAAACCAAAGGAGAAATCTACAGATGGGGCTAACTCTGAGCCCAAAACCCCACAGACCTCTGAAAAAGAGGCAGCTAGTCCAAAGACCAAAGATGGTAAATTTGTGTTTTAGTAATGGAACTTGTATGATTTTTTATTTTTTTTGTCTTTTCATACTATTTTTCGTGTTTTCTTTTTTACAATGTTGACAATTTTACTGTGCTGTTTTTTTCCTGTAGGGCAACATTTAGTGTGCCCTAGCAGCAGTGATATTGAAAAGATAGCAGAAGGGTTTCCTAGTCTCCTGTTAAGGCACTAGGAAACCCAGCGGCCCGATTTGGATGCCAAAGGACGACGCTGCAGACTGCATCACCTAAAAGATGTTAGGCATTTGGTAAGGGTTAAGAAGTTCAGTCAGGAGATTTGTGCTGCCTGAATCATGGGCAGCATTACATCTCATCTGATTTCCTTGTTGCGAAGAACCAGGCCTTACTTTGGAACACTGAAATGTTTCTGAGAAAGCATAGTTTATGACCAGCCCTTGTACCTGTACAAATGTCCGGCAGGCTGTGTCCTCTAACTCAGATTTATTGGTCTCTACCTAATTGAATATTCTGAGCACATCAATACTACTACTACTATGCTGTCTAAATATAGGGGAGTTTTAGATGCGCTGTAAATGAAAACATTCAGTTTTCATTTATTAAACCACTTAAAACTGCATTGATGGAGGAAGGTAAGAATGAAAAGGGTAAAAAAAAAAGACTGCAGCAAAACAAATTTGTCTAGCTCTAGATGCACAACATGGTCTATGTCTAGTAGAGACCATCTTGGCTTAGGTGCAACTTGAAGTTCAGTTTATGAAGTCAGTTTTAGCCTAAGAGGGGTTTTACATTGCTTTATGTGGCAGTTTTATTCGGTTTTCTCTATCGGCTCCATTGAGGGACACAGAACGTTGGTGTATGCTGCTGTCGCTAGGAGGTGTGACACTATGGTAATAAAAAAAGT